>NW_026600311.1:157608-212608 GCF_029448725.1 Salvelinus fontinalis | reverse complement strand
TCCAAGAGGGAGAGGGGGAAGGGAGATGTTACCTAGACTTGGTCCAAGAGGGAGAGGGGGAAGGGAGATGTTACCTAGACTTGGTCCAAGAGGGAGAGGGGGAAGGGAGATGTTACCTAGACTTGGTCCTAGAGGGAGAGGGGGAAGGGAGGTTGTTACCTAGACTTGGTCCTAGAGGGAGAGGGGGAAGGGAGATGTTACCTAGACTTGGTCCTAGAAGGAGAGGGGGAAGGGAGGTTGTTACCTAGACTTGGTCCTAGAGGGAGAGGGGGAAGGGAGGTTGTTACCTAGACTTGGTCCTAGAGGGAGAGGGAGAGAGGGGGAAGGGAGGTTGTTACCTAGACTTGGTCCTAGAGGGAGAGGGGGAAGGGAGGTTGTTACCTAGACTTGGTCCTAGAAGGAGAGAGGGAAGGGAGGTTGTTACCTAGACTTGGTCCTAGAAGGAGAGAGGGAAGGGAGGTTGTTACCTAGACATGGTTCGAGAGGGATAGGTGGAAGGGGTGAGGAGGTTGTTAACTAGACTTGGTCCTAGAAGGAGATGGGGGAGGGAGGTTGATACCTAGACTTGGTCCTAGAAGGAGAGGGGGAAGGGAGATGTTACCTAGACTTGGTCCTAGAGGGAGAGGGGGAAGGGAGATGTTACCTAGACATGGTTCGAGAGGGAGAGGTGGAAGGGGTGAGGAGGTTGTTAACTAGACTTGGTCCTAGAAGGAGATGGGGAAGGGAGGTTGATACCTAGACTTGGTCCTAGAAGGAGAGGGGGAAGGGAGATGTTACCTAGACTTGGTCCTAGAGGGAGAGGGGGAAGGGAGGTTGTTACCTAGACTTGGTCCTAGAGGGAGAGGGGGAAGGGAGATGTTACCTAGACTTGGTCCTAGAAGGAGAGGGAGAGGGGGAAGGGAGATGTTACCTAGACTTGGTCCTAGATGGAGAGGGGGAAGGGAGGTTGTTACCTAGACTTGGTCCTAGAGGGAGAGAGGGAAGGGAGATGTTACCTAGACTTGGTCCTAGAGGGAGAGGGAGAAGGGAGATGTTACCTAGACTTGGTCCTAGAGGGAGAGGGGGAAGGGAGGTTGTTACCTAGACTTGGTCCTAGAGGGAGAGAGGGAAGGGAGATGTTACCTAGACTTGGTCCTAGAGGGAGAGGGAGAAGGGAGATGTTACCTAGACTTGGTCCTAGAGGGAGAGGGGGAAGGGAGGTTGTTACCTAGACTTGGTCCTAGAGGGAGAGAGGGAAGGGAGATGTTACCTAGACATGGTTCGAGAGGGAGAGGTGGAAGGGGTGAGGAGGTTGTTAACTAGACTTGGTCCTAGAAGGAGATGGGGAAGGGAGGTTGATACCTAGACTTGGTCCTAGAAGGAGAGGGGGAAGGGAGATGTTACCTAGACTTGGTCCTAGAGGGAGAGGGGGAAGGGAGGTTGTTACCTAGACTTGGTCCTAGAGGGAGAGGGGGAAGGGAGATGTTACCTAGACTTGGTCCTAGAAGGAGAGGGAGAGGGGGAAGGGAGATGTTACCTAGACTTGGTCCTAGATGGAGAGGGGGAAGGGAGGTTGTTACCTAGACTTGGTCCTAGAGGGAGAGAGGGAAGGGAGATGTTACCTAGACTTGGTCCTAGAGGGAGAGGGAGAAGGGAGATGTTACCTAGACTTGGTCCTAGAGGGAGAGGGGGAAGGGAGGTTGTTACCTAGACTTGGTCCTAGAGGGAGAGAGGGAAGGGAGATGTTACCTAGACTTGGTCCTAGAGGGAGAGGGAGAAGGGAGATGTTACCTAGACTTGGTCCTAGAGGGAGAGGGGGAAGGGAGGTTGTTACCTAGACTTGGTCCTAGAGGGAGAGAGGGAAGGGAGTTGTTACCTAGACTTGGTCCTGGAGGGAGAGGGGGAAGGGAGGTTGTTACCTAGACTTGGTCCTAGAGGGAGAGGGGGAAGGGAGGTTGTTACCTAGACTTGGTCCTAGAGGGAGAGGGGGGGGGGGGGGGGGTTGTTACCTAGACTTGGTCCTAGAGGGAGAGGGGGAAGGGAGGTTGTTACCTAGACTTGGTCCTAGAGGGAGAGGGAGAAGGGAGATGTTACCTAGACTTGGTCCTAGAGGGAGAGGGGGAAGGGAGGTTGTTACCTAGACTTGGTCCTAGAGGGAGAGGGGGAAGGGAGGTTGTTACCTAGACTTGGTCCTAGAGGGAGAGGGGGAAGGGAGGTTGTTACCTAGACTTGGACCTAGAAGGAGAGGGAGAAGGGGTGGGGAGGTTGTTACCTAGACTTGGTCCCAGAGGGAGAGAGGGAAGGGGTGGGGAGGTTGTTACCTAGACTTGGTCCTAGAGGGAGAGGGGGAAGGGAGGTTGTTACCTAGACTTGGTCCTAGAGGGAGAGGGGGAAGGGAGGTTGTTACCTAGACTTGGACCTAGAAGGAGAGGGAGAAGGCGTGGGGAGGTTGTTACCTAGACTTGGTCCTAGAGGGAGAGAGGGAAGGGGTGGGGAGGTTGTTACCTAGACTTGGTCCTAGAGGGAGAGGGGGAAGGGAGGTTGTGACCTAGACTTGGTCCTAGAGGGAGAGGGGGAAGGGAGTTGTTACCTAGACTTGGTCCAAGAGGGAGAGGGGGAAGGGAGGTTATTACCTAGACTTGGTCCTAGAGGGAGAGGGGGAAGGGGAAGGGAGGTTGTTACCTAGACTTGGTCCTAGAAGTAGAGGGGGAAGGGAGGTTGTGACCTAGACTTGGTCCTAGAGGGAGAGGGGGAAGGGGAAGGGAGGTTGTTACCTAGACTTGGTCCTAGAAGTAGAGGGGGAAGGGAGGTTGTTACCTAGACTTGGTCCTAGAGGGAGAGGGGGAAGGGGAAGGGAGGTTGTTACCTAGACTTGGTCCAAGAGGGAGAGGGGGAAGGGAGATGTTACCTAGACTTGGTCCAAGAGGGAGAGGGGGAAGGGAGGTTGTTACCTAGACTTGGTCCTAGAAGGAGAAGGGGAAGGGAGATGTTACCTAGACTTGGTCCTAGAGGGAGAGGGGGAAGGGAGATGTTACCTAGACTTGGTCCAAGAGGGAGAGGGGGAAGGGAGGTTGTTACCTAGACTTGGTCCTAGAAGGAGAGGGGGAAGGGAGATGTTACCTAGACTTGGTCCTAGAGGGAGAGGGGGAAGGGAGGTTGTTACCTAGACTTGGTCCTAGAAGGAGAGGGGGAAGGGAGATGTTACCTAGACTTGGTCCTAGAGGGAGAGGGGGAAGGGAGATGTTACCTAGACTTGGTCCTAGAGGGAGAGGGGGAAGGGAGATGTTACCTAGACTTGGTCCTAGAGGGAGAGGGGGAAGGGGAAGGGAGGTTGTTACCTAGACTTGGTCCAAGAGGGAGAGGGGGAAGGGAGATGTTACCTAGACTTGGTCCAAGAGGGAGAGGGGGAAGGGAGGTTGTTACCTAGACTTGGTCCTAGAAGGAGAAGGGGAAGGGAGATGTTACCTAGACTTGGTCCTAGAGGGAGAGGGGGAAGGGAGGTTGTTACCTAGACTTGGTCCTAGAGGGAGAGGGGGAAGGGGAATGGAGGTTGTTACCTAGACTTGGTCCTAGAGGGAGAGGGGGAGAGGGGGAAGGGAGGTTGTTACCTAGACTTGGTCCTAGAAGGAGAGGGGGAAGGGAGGTGGTTACCTAGACTTGGTCCTAGAGGGAGAGGGGGAAGGGAGATGGTTACCTAGACTTGGTCCTAGAGGGAGAAGGTGTGAGGAGGTTGATACCTCGACTTGGTCCTAGACTTGTCGTTCCTGTACTGCTTGCCGTGCGGTAGCCTGGATATAAGATGTAAGACGTCCTCTTGTAGTTTTCATTGTAGGTCTGACACTGGGGGAAACTCCAAGCTCACGCTGTCTGAAAATGGCACAATATTGTCCAGCACTACTTCTGTGGAGTTTACCAGGGTTTTCATTGTGTGGGTGACTGGGACGTGTTATAATGCATGTCCTTGAATTGATCGTGTTTGTGTCTGTAGTCTGTCTGGGGTCTTAGTCTCTGTTTGTTTCAATTTGTTTAAAATCTTTAACACGTTCTGCATCTGAAATTTAAGATCTACTGTTCTCCCTCTCTTCTCCCTCTCATCATGCCTTCTCTCCTCCCTCTCATCGTGCCTTCTCTCCTCCCTCTCTTCATGCCTTCTCTCCTCCCTCTCATCGTGCCTTCTCTCCTCACTCTCTTCATGCCTTCTCTCCTCCCTCTCATCGTGCCTTCTCTCCTCCCTCTCATCACGCCTTCTCTCCTCTCTCTCATCACGCCTTCTCTCCTCCCTCTCTTCATGCCTTCTCTCCTCCCTCTCATCGTACCTTCTCTCCTCCCTCTCATTATGCCTTCTCTCCTCCCTCTCTTCATGCCTTCTCTCCTCCCTCTCATCGTACCTTCTCTCCTCCCTCTCATCACGCCTTCCCTCCTCCCTCTCATCACGCCTTCTCTCCTCCCTCTCATCACGCCTTCTCTCCTCCCTCTCATCGTACCTTCTCTCCTCCCTCTCATCATGCCTTCCCTCCTCCCTCTCATCACGCCTTCTCTCCTCCCTCTCATCACGCCTTCCCTCCTCCCTCTCATCACGCATTCACTCCTCCCTCTCATCACGCCTTCACTCCTCCCTCTCATCACGCCTTCACTCCTCCCTCTCATCACGCCTTCTCTCCTCCCTCTCATCACGCCTTCTCTCCTCCCTCTCATCGTGCCTTCTCTCCTCCCTCTCATCATGCCTTCTCTCCTCCCTCTCATCGTACCTTCTCTCCTCCCTCTCATCATGCCTTCCCTCCTCCCTCTCATCACGCCTTCTCTCCTCCCTCTCATCATGCCTTCTCTCCTCCCTCTCATCATGCCTTCCCTCCTCCCTCTCATCACGCCTTCTCTCCTCCCTCTCATCATGCCTTCTCTCCTCCCTCTCATCATGCCTTCTCTCCTCCCTCTCATCATGCATTCTCTCCTCCCTCTCATCACGCCTTCTCTCCTCCCTCTCATCATGCCTTCTCTCCTCCCTCTCATCGTACCTTCTCTCCTCCCTCTCATCATGCCTTCCCTCCTCCCTCTCATCACGCCTTCTCTCCTCATCACGCCTTCTCTCCTCCCTCTCATCGTGCCTTCTCTCCTCCCTCTCATCATGCCTTCACTCCTCCCTCTCATCACGCCTTCTCTCCTCATCATGCCTTCTCTCCTCCCTCTCATCGTACCTTCTCTCCTCCCTCTCATCATGCCTTCCCTCCTCCCTCTCATCACGCCTTCTCTCCTCCCTCTCATCATGCCTTCTCTCCTCCCTCTCATCATGCCTTCCCTCCTCCCTCTCATCACGCCTTCTCTCCTCCCTCTCATCATGCCTTCTCTCCTCCCTCTCATCATGCCTTCTCTCCTCCCTCTCATCATGCATTCTCTCCTCCCTCTCATCACGCCTTCTCTCCTCCCTCTCATCATGCCTTCTCTCCTCCCTCTCATCGTACCTTCTCTCCTCCCTCTCATCATGCCTTCCCTCCTCCCTCTCATCACGCCTTCTCTCCTCATCACGCCTTCTCTCCTCCCTCTCATCGTGCCTTCTCTCCTCCCTCTCATCATGCCTTCACTCCTCCCTCTCATCACGCCTTCTCTCCTCATCACGCCTTCTCTCCTCCCTCTCATCGTGCCTTCTCTCCTCCCTCTCATCATGCCTTCTCTCCCCCCTCTCATCGTACCTTCTCTCCTTCCTCTCATCATGCCTTCCCTCCTCCCTCTCATCACGCCTTCTCTCCTCCCTCTCATCATGCCTTCTCTCCTCCCTCTCATCATGCCTTCTCTCCTCCCTCTCATCATGCCTTCTCTCCTCCCTCTCATCATGCATTCTCTCCTCCCTCTCATCGTGCCTTCTCTCCTCCCTCTCATCACGCCTTCTCTCCTCCCTCTCATCATGCCTTCTCTCCTCCCTCTCATCGTACCTTCTCTCCTCCCTCTCATCATGCCTTCCCTCCTCCCTCTCATCACGCCTTCTCTCCTCCCTCTCATCGTGCATTCTCTCCTCCCTCTCATCATGCCTTCACTCCTCCCTCTCATCACGCCTTCTCTCCTCATCACGCCTTCTCTCCTCCCTCTCATCGTGCCTTCTCTCCTCCCTCTCATCATGCCTTCTCTCCTCCCTCTCATCGTGCCTTCTCTCCTCCCTCTCATCATTCCTTCTCTCCTCCCTCTCATCATGCCTTCTCTCCTCCCTCTCATCATGCCTTCCCTCCTCCCTCTAATCATGCCTTCTCCTCCCTCTCATCATGCCTTCTCTCCTCCCTCTCATCATGCCTTCTCTCCTCCCTCTCATCATGCTTTCTCTCCTCCCTCTAATCACACATTCTCTCCTCCCTCTCATCGTGCCTTCTCTCCTCCCTCTCATCATGCCTTCTCTCCTCCCTCTCATCATGCCTTCTCTCCTCCCTCTCATCACGCCTTCTCTCCTCCCTCTCATCGTGCCTTCTCTCCTCCCTCTCATCATGCCTTCTCTCCTCCCTCTCATCACGCCTTCTCTCCTCCCTCTCATCACGCTTTCTCTCCTCCCTCTCATCACACCTTCTCTCCTCCCTCTCATCGTGCCTTCTCTCCTCCCTCTCATCATGCCTTCTCTCCTCCCTCTCATCGTGCCTTCCCTCCTCCCTCTCATCATGCCTTCCCTCCTCCCTCTCATCATGCCTTCTCCTCTCTCTCATCATGCCTTCTCTCCTCCCTCTCATCATGCCTTCTCTCCTCCCTCTCATCATGCTTTCTCTCCTCCCTCTAATCACACATTCTCTCCTCCCTCTCATCGTGCATTCTCTCCTCCCTCTCATCATGCCTTCTCTCCTCCCTCTCATCATGCCTTCTCTCCTCCCTCTCATCACGCCTTCTCTCCTCCCTCTCATCGTGCCTTCTCTCCTCCCTCTCATCATGCCTTCTCTCCTCCCTCTCATCATGCTTTCTCTCCTCCCTCTAATCACACATTCTCTCCTCCCTCTCATCGTGCCTTCTCTCCTCCCTCTCATCATGCCTTCTCTCCTCCCTCTCATCATGCCTTCTCTCCTCCCTCTCATCACGCCTTCTCTCCTCCCTCTCATCGTGCCTTCTCTCCTCCCTCTCATCGTGCCTTCCCTCCTCCCTCTCATCATGCCTTCTCTCCTCCCTCTCATCGTGCCTTCTATCCTCCCTCTCATCATGCCTTCTCTCCTCCCTCTCATCATGCTTTCTCTCCTCCCTCTAATCACACATTCTCTCCTCCCTCTCATCGTGCCTTCCCTCCTCCCTCTCATCGTGCCTTCTCTCCTCCCTCTCATCGTTCCTTCTCTCCTCCCTCTCATCATGCCTTCTCTCCTCCCTCTCATCATGCCTTCTCTCCTCCCTCTCATCACGCCTTCTCTCCTCCCTCTCATCGTGCCTTCTCTCCTCCCTCTCATCGTGCCTTCCCTCCTCCCTCTCATCATGCCTTCTCTCCTCCCTCTCATCATGCCTTCTCTCCTCCCTCTCATCATGCCTTCTCTCCTCCCTCTCATCACGCCTTCTCTCCTCCCTCTCATCGTGCATTCTCTCCTCCCTCTCATCGTGCCTTCTCTCCTCCCTCTCATCACGCCTTCTCTCCTCCCTCTCATAATGCCTTCTCTCCTCCATCTCATCGTGTCTTCTCTCCTCCCTCTCTTCATGCCTTCTCTCCTCCCTCTCATCATGCCTTCTCTCCTCCCTCTCATCATGCCTTCTCTCCTCATCACGCCTTCTCTCCTCCCTCTCATAATGCCTTCTCTCCTCCATCTCATCGTGTCTTCTCTCCTCCCTCTCATCGTGCCTTCTCTCCCCCCTCTCATCGTGTCTTCTCTCCTCCCTCTCATCACGCCTTCTCTCCTCCCTCTCATCATGCCTTCTCTCCTCCCTCTCATCATGCTTTCTCTCCTCCCTCTCATCACGCCATCTCTTCTCCCTCTCATCATGCCTTCTCTCCTCCCTCTCATCACGCCTTCTCTCCTCCCTTTCATCGTGCCTTCTCTCCTCCCTCTCATCGTGCCTTCTCCTCCCTCTCATCATGCCTTCTCTCCTCCCTCTCATAATGCCTTCTCTCGTCCCTCTCATCATGCCTTCTCTCCTCCCTCTCATCGTGCCTTCTCTCGTCCCTCTCATAATGCCTTCTCTCCTCCCTCTCATCGTGCCTTGTCTCGTCCCTCTCATCGTGCCTTCTCTCGTCCCTCTCATCGTGCTTTCCCTCCTCCCTCTCATCATGCCTTCTCTCCTCCCTCTCATCATGCCTTCTCTCCTCCCTCTCATCATGCCTTCTCTCTTCCCTCTCATCATGCCTTCTCTCTTCCCTCTCATCGTGCCTTCCCTCCTCCCTCTCATCGTGCCTTCCCTCCTCCCTCTCATCATACCTTCTCTCCTCCCTCTCATCATGCCTTCTCTCTTCCCTCTCATCATGCCTTCTCTTCTCCCTCTCATCGTGCCTTTCTCTCCTCCCTCTCATCATGCCTTCCCTCCTCCCTCTCATCATGCCTTCTCTCCTCCCTCTCATCATGCCTTCTCTTCTCCCTCTCATCACGCCTTCTCTCCTCCCTCTCATCATGCCTTCTCTCCTCCCTCTCATCATGCCTTCTCTCCTCCCTCTCATCATGCCTTCTCTCCTCCCTCTCATCATGCCTTCTCACCTCCCTCTCATCATGCCTTCTCTCCTCCCTCTCATCATGCCTTCTCTCCTCCCTCTCATCATGCCTTCTCTTCTCCCTCTCATCATGCCTTCTCTTCTCCCTCTCATCATGCCTTCTCTCCTCCCTCTCATCATGCCTTCTCTCCTCCCTCTCATCATGCTTTCTCTCCTCCCTGTCATTATGCTTTCTCTCCTCCCTCTCATCACGCCATCTCTTCTCCCTCTCATCATGCCTTCTCTCCTCCCTCTCATCATGCCTTCTCTCCTCCCTCTCATAATGCCTTCTCTCCTCCCTCTCATAATGCCTTCTCTCCTCCCTCTCATCGTGCCTTCTCTCCTCCCTCTCATCACGCCTTCTCTCCTCCCTCTCATAATGCCTTCTCTCCTCCCTCTCATCATGCCTTCTCTCCTCCCTCTCATCATGCCTTCTCTCCTCCCTCTCATCATGCCTTCTCTCCTCCCTCTCATCATGCCTTCTCTCCTCCCTCCCATAATGCCTTCTCTCCTCCCTCTCATCGTGCCTTCTCTCGGCCCCCTCATCGTGCCTTCTCTCCTCCCTCTCTTCATGCCTTCTCTCCTCCCTCTCATCATGCCTTCTCTCTTCCCTCTCATCATGCCTTCTCTTCTCCCTCTCATCGTACCTTCTCTTCTCCCTCTCATCATGCCTTCTCTCCTCCCTCTCATCATGCCTTCTCTTCTCCCTCTCATTGTACCTTCTCTTCTCCCTCTCATAATGCCTTCTCTCCTCCCTCTCATCGTGCCTTCTCTCCTCCCTCTCATCGTGCCTTGTCTCCTCCCTCTCATCACGCCTTCTCTCCTCCCTCTCGTCGTGCCTTCTCTTCTCCCTCTCATCGTGCCTTCTGTCATCCCTCTCGTCAATCAAATGTATTTATAAAGCCCTTTTTACGTCAGCCAATGTTACAAAGTTCCGTACAGAAACCCATCCTAAAACCCCAAACAGCAAGCAATGCAGGTGTAGAAGCACGGTGGCTAGGAAAAACTGCCTAGAAATGCTGGAACCTAGGAAGAAACCTAGAGAGGAACCAGGCTCTGAGGGGTGGCCAGTCCTCTTCTGGCTGTGCCGGGTGGAGATTATAACAGAACATGGCCAAGATGTTCAAACGTTCATAGATGACCAGCAGGGTCAGATAATAATAATCACAGTGGTTGTAGAGGGTGCAATAGGTCAGCACCTCAGGAGTAAATGTCAGTTGACTTTCATAGCTGAGTATTCAGAGTTCGAGACAGCAGGTGCGGTAGAGAGAGAGAGTCGAAAACAACAGGTCTGGGACAAGGTAGCACGTCCGGTGAACAGGTCAGGGTTCCATAGCCGCAGGCAGAACAGTTGAAACTGGAGCAGCAGCACGACCAGGTGGACTGGGGACAGCAAAGGGTCATCATGCCAGGTAATCCTGAGTTATGGTCCTTTGGCTCAGGTCCTCCGGGAGGGGAGGGAGAGGGAGAGAGAATTAGAGAGAGCGTACTTAAATTCACACAGGACATCAGATAAGACAAGAGTACTCCAGATATAACAGACTGACCCTAGCCCCCCCAACACATAAACTACTGCAGCATAAATACTGGAGGCTGAGACAGGAGGGGTCAGGAGACACTGTGGCCCCATCCGATAATACCCCCAGACAGGGCCAACCAGGCAGGATATAACCCCACCCACTTTGCCAAAGCACAGCCCCCACACCACAATACGGATATCAACAGACCACCAACTTCCTACCTTGAGATGATGCCGAGTACAGCCCACGTAGATCTCTGCCACAGCACAAACTTGAGGGGGCGCCAACCCAGACAGGAAGATCACGTCAGTGACTCAACCCACTCAAGTGACGCACCCCTCCCAGGGACGGCATGGAAGAGCACCAGTAAGCCAATGACTAAGCCCCTGTAATAGGGTTAGAGGCAGAGAATCCCAGTGGAGAGAGGGGAACCGGCCAGGCAGAGACAGCAAGGGCGCTTCGTCGCTCCAGTGCCTTTCCGTTCACCTTCACACTCCTGGGCCGGGCTACACTCAATCATAGGACCTACTGAAGAGATGTACAAATTTAAAGGACGAGACCGAGTCTGCGTCTCTCAGATGGATAGGCAGACCATTCCATAAAAATGGAGCTCTATAGGAGAAAGCCCTGTGTAGTGGCTTCCTTTCCTCTTTACCGTAGCCACTGCCCAAGCCTGAAGCAGGGTTGTCTCTATAGGTCTGGTCTCTATAGGTCTGGTCTCTATAGGTCTGGTCTCTATAGGTCTGGTCTCTATAGGTCTGGTCTCTATAGGTCTGGTCTCTATAGGTCTGGTCTCTATAGGTCTGGTCTCTATAGGTGTAGTGGCTTCCTTTCCTCTTTACCACAGCCACTGCCCAAGCCTGAAAGCAGGGTTGTTTCGGACGCATACAGTCCACACTCAACGTTTCCAAACGGCCAAACATTCAATGAGATCCAGGGATATGGTGCAACAAAAAATGTTTATTCTTCTTATCTAACAAAAAGGTATTCTCCAATCAACTTAAAGCAGAGATTACTTGAAATGCAAATACATAATATGACCTGTCTGTCTGTCTGTCTGTCTGTGTGTCTGTCTGTGTGTCTGTGTGTCTGTCTGTCTGTCTGTCTGTCTGTCTGTCTGTCTGTCTGTCTGTCTGTCTGTCTGTCTGTCTGTCTGTCTCCCCCGAAGGCCCAACTTCCTGCCTTTATACTAACACAATTAACACAGTACAATGAATGGGCAAGAGGGGGGGCCCAAAAACTGAGTTACACTAACAACAAATGAATATATCTCTCAATCAGGTAAATATAAATCATAAAGGTACGTCGCTAATATGTCATCATATACATTAATATTTAATATATTTACAAATATATAAATAATGAATAATATAAATGTACATGGAGCTCAGTATGTCCAGTCTTTTATACAGATATGTCCAAATCGGCTCTACACCCTGCCTCCAGCTGTTTGCTTAGAAATTCTAGGGACAATTAGGAGGCCTGCGTCTTGTGACCGTAGCGTACGTGTAGGTATGTACAGCAGGACCAAATCGGAAAGATAGGTAGGAGCAAGCCCATGTAATGCATTGTAGGTTAGCAGTTAAACCTTGAAATCAGCCCTAGCCTTAACAGGAAGCCAGTGTAGGGAGGATAGCACTGGAGTAATATGATCACATTGTTTGGTTCTAGTCCAGATTCTAGCAGCCGTGTGTTTAACACTAGCTGAAGATTATTTAGTGGCTTTATCCGGGTAGCCGGAAAGTAGAGCATTGCAGTAGTCTAATCTAGAAGTGACAAAAGCATGGATTCACTTTTCATTTTTGGACAGAAAGTTTCTCTCATCATGCCTCCCCTCCTCCCTGTCTCCTCTCCTTTCTCCTCCTTCTCATTCTTTCCTCTCCTCTCCTTTCTCCCCCCTCTCCTCCGTCTTCCCCCCCCCCTTCCCTCTCTCATTTCCTCTCTTCTCTGACAACACAAACACATCCTCAATGAGGATGCTTCCTCAGCGGTTGGTGCTACCTTGTTGCTCCCATCTCCCTGAGCCAAAACCATCACAGATTAATGCTAAATCCACTCTCTCTCTCTCTCTCCTCGCTCTCCCTCTAATCGCTCTCTTTTTCATCTCTCTCTCTCTCTCTCAATTCAATTCAATTCAATTGACTTTATTGACATGGCAAGTTCATTATTACTTACATTGTCAAAGTATACATATCGAAAAATAAAAATCTAATATATATGTATATATATACAAAATATATATATATTTATATATAAATAAATGGTGGGACCAACAGTAATAATACTAGTAGTAGTGGACATGGGATTACCATTAACAACAACTACAACAACAATATTAATCAGAACAACAATACATTAAATCAATGGTAGTAGACCAGTGTCAATATGACTTGAGAAGACATATGACCTGGTAGTAGACCAGTGTCAACATGACTGAGAAGACACATGACCTGGTAGTAGACCCATGTCAACATGACTTGAGAAGACACATGACCTGGTAGTAGACCAGTGTCAACATGACTTGAGAAGACACATGACCTGGTAGTAGACCAGTGTCAACATGACTGAGAAGACATATGACCTGGTAGTAGACCAGTGTCAACATGACTGAGAAGACACATGACCTGGTAGTAGACCAGTGTCAACATGACTGAGAAGGCACATGACCTGGTAGTAGACCAGTGTCAATATGACTTGAGAAGACATATGACCTGGTATGAAAGACAAAACAAAACTAAGCTAAATGGGAAATATTATCAACATTACTTTGCATTTTTCACTGGCTGTCCCTCAGGTTGTGGCAGGAGTACACATATTTGGCTGCCAAAACTGCACATTTTGGCTTTTCACCCAATAAATATTTGATTTTTTCTTAATCTTTTATAGTTTCAAATTCTTTGTATTGAGTTATAATTTTGGGAAAGAAATATGCTCTTAGGTCTGAGTATTTGTCACAGTGTAGTAGGAAATGCACCTCTGTCTCTACCTCTCCTCTGGAGCAGAGTGAGCACAGCCTGTCCTCTCTGGGCAGCCAGGTTTGTCTGTGACGACCGGTCTCTATAGCCAGACGGTGCTCACTGAGTCTGTACCTAGTCAATGTTTTCCTCAGTTTTCTATCAGTCACAGTGGTCAGATAGTCTGCCACCATGTACTGTCTGTTTAGAGCCAAATAGCATTGAAGTTTACTTTGATTTTTTGTGGTGTCTTTCCAATAGGTTATATATTTTTCTTTTTCTTTTGTGATGATTTGGTTGGGCCAGATTTTCTGAGGGCTGTCCCGAGGCGCTATGGGGTTGGTTTGGGTTGGTGAACTGAGCCTCAGAACCAGCTGGCTGGGGGGACTCTTCTCTGGTTTCATCTATTGACATTGTAGAGCTGTGTGATGGAATGTTTTAGGGTCACTTGTTTTTAGATGGTTGTAAAATTTGATGGCTTTTTTTTCTATTCGAATGAGGAGGGGGTATTGGCCCATTTCTGCCCTACATGTGTTATTTGGAGTTTTTCTTTGTACTTGCAAAACTGCATGCAATATTTCAGTTGGATGTTTGTCCAATTTAGTAAATTCGTTATTAGAGAGTGGACCCCATACTTCACTGCCATATAGAGCAATTGGTTCTATAACTGATTGAAAAAATTTGAGCCAGATTCTAATTGGAATTTCAATTTTGATGTTCCTTTTAATGGCATAGAATGCTCTTCTTGCTTTGTCTCTCAGCTCATTCACAGCCATGTGAAAGCTACCTGTGTTGCTGATATTTAGTCCTAGATATGTGTAGTTTTTGGTGTGTTCTAATAGAACTGTGTCCAAATAGAATTTATATTTGTCATCCTTTTTTCCCGACCTTTTTTGGAATATCATTATATTTGTTTTTTTTAGGTTAACGGTCAGAGCCCAGGTCTGACAGAACCTGTGAAGACGATCTAGGTGCTGCTGTAACCCCTCTTTAGTGGGAGACAGCAGCACAAGGTCATCTGCGTACAGCAGACACTTGATTTCAGTGTTGTGTAGGGTGATACCAGGTGCTGCCGATTCTTCTAATGTTTTTGCCAATTCATTAATGTAGATGTTTTGGACTTATTGGGCAGCCCTGTTTCACTCCCCGCCCCTGAGAGAAGAAGTCTGTTTGCTTGTTGCCAATTTTAACCGCACATTTGTTTTTAGTGTACATTGATTTAATAAAATCATATGTTTTCCCTCCAATACCACTTTCTATTAGTTTATAAAAAAGACCTTCGTGCCAAATTGAATCAAATGCTTTCTTGAAATCTTCAAAGCACGAGTAGATTTTGCCTTTGTTTTGGTTGACTTGTTTATCAATTAGAGTGTGGAGGGTGTAAATGTGGTCTGTTGTACGATAATTTTTTAGAAATCCAATCTGGCTTCTGCTCAGGACGTTGTGTTCGTCAAGGAAATGATGTAGTCTGCTATTTATAATACTGCAGAGAATTTTCCCCAAGTTGCTGTTAACGCAAATTCCTCTGTAATTATTTGGGTCAAATTTGTCTCCATTTTTATAGATTGGTGTGATCAATCCCTGGTTCCAAATATCGGGGAAAATACCTGCAGTGAGGATAATGTTGAAGAGTTTGAGTATAGCCAATTTGAATTTGTGGTCTGTATATTTGATAATTTCATTTAAAATACCATCAGCACCACAGGCCTTTTTTGGTTGGAGATTGCATAGTTTTTCCAATAATTCTTCTTCTGTAATTGGGGTATCTACATGATTCTGATAGTCTTTGACTGCTAATTCAAGGATTTGTAATTTTTCTTGTATATCTTTTCGTTCTGGGCTCTTTGTTATAGTGCTGTAGAGGTTTGCAAAGTGATTTCTCCACATATCCCCATTTTAGATAGCCAATTCTTCATGATGAGGTTTGTTTAATTTATTCCAATTCTCCCAGAAGTGGTTTGATTCTATGGATTCCTCAATTCCATCCAGCTGATTTCTAATGTGCTGTTCCTGTATTGTCCTTAGGATGCGTTTGTATTGCTTCAGTGTTTCCCCATATTGAAGGCGTATATTTTTGTTGTCTGGTTCTCTGTGTTTTTGATTAGATGTATTTCTCAATGACTTTCTTAGATTTTTGCAATCATTATCAAACCATTTTTCATTATCTTTTATTTTTGGTTTGCTCTTATGCTTCTTTAGATTAGCCAAGGAGGCTAATTTGTCAAATATAAAGTTTATGTTCCTAACGGCCAAATTTACACCTTCATTGCTGAAGGAGAATGTTAAGGCTAAAAAGTTGTCCAGGAGAGATTGTATTTTTTGGCTACTAATTGCTTTTTGGTAGATGTCTGTACTGTTTGCACTCCATCTATAGGCTTGTTTAGTACCATGTAATTTATTGGGCCATGATGCTTCATGGTTGGGTTCTGCTCTTCTCAGATACACTGTGATTTTACTGTGGTCTGAGAGAGGTGTTAGTGGGCTGACTGTGAAGGCTCTGAGAGACTCTGGGTTTAGGTCGGTGAGGAAGTAGTCTACAGTGCTGCTGCCAAGGGATGAGCTGTAGGTGTACCTACCAAAAGAGTCTCCTCTCAGCCTGCCATTGACTATGTACAGACCCAGTGTTCGACAGAGCCTCAGGAGCTGTACTCCGTTTTTGTTTTTCACTTTGTCATAGTTGTTTCTGTGGGGGTATGTGGGGAGGGAAAGGTTATTGCTTCCTGGTAGGTGTTTATCCCCATGACTGTTAATAGTGTCTTGTTCTTCTGCTGTTCTAGCATTCAGGGCTCCACAGACCAGTACGTTGCCTTGGGCCTGAAAGTGACTAATTTCCCCCTCTAGAATGGAGAAGCTCTCTTCATTGAAGTAGGGTGACTCTGAGGGGGGAATGTATGTGGCACAGAGGAAGAAGTTTTTATCTGTCAAGATAGCCTCCTTGTTGATTTTTAACCTGTTTTGATCAATTCGATTGAATTAATTAGTTCAGATTTATACCATATTAACATTCCCCCTGAGTCTCTGCCCTGTTTGATTCCTTTTAATTTAGTGGATGGTATGATTATCTCCCTATAATCTAGTGGACAGCCAGTGGAAACATCACCTCTGCACCATGTTTCCTGTAGTACTACAATATCTACATCATCAATTTCTTTCAGGAAGTCTGGGTTTCTGCTCTTTAGCCCAAAAGCAGAGGACTTCAATCCTTGTATATTCCAACATGCAACGTAAAAAGACTTCATAACTTTTTTTATTTACCTTTCAGAATGAGACAAACATTCACAATCCAAGAAGAACCATTAAAACAGGATTTTTCAAATAACGTAAACTCTTATTTTGCAAATGTGATTTGTCTATCATTTAAGATAGAATTTGTGTCATGCCACTTGGGTGGATGTAGTGTGAGGATGGTGGTGTTCTTGTGTTCATCTTACCATGACCCTCGGCCTATCACATGTGAGCATAGTAGACTCAGCATTTGTTTAATGTCACTCATTTGGTTGGTGGGGGCTGGGCCAGTTGCTCCTCTCACAGCCTGTGCGTAGCTCTGCCTGCTGGGCTGTGGCTCCTCCAGGTGTGGGTCTGCGGTGGGGGGCAGGGGGGTGGGAGGCCTCGTCTGGGTGGCTCTGAAGCTGGGCTGGGGTGGTCTGTGCGGCGCTGGCTGTGGTGGGCATTGAGGTTGGTGGTGCTGTGGTCGTGCCTGGGGGGTCCAGGGTGCTGGTCCGGGGTGTTGTCTCGGTGATCTTGGCGGGGTGGAGATTGCTCCGCTGTTCCTGGCTGTGGTGGGCATTGAGGTTGGTGGTGCTGTGGTCGTGCCTGGGGGGTCCAGGGTGCTGGTCCGGGGTGTTGTCTCGGTGATCTTGGCGGGGTGGAGATTGCTCCGCTGTTCCTGGGTGTAAAGGTCGGGCTGCGGTTTAAAGCGACGTCCTTGAGAGTCTTGGCAAGGATGGGGACTGTCTCCCTGTACAGGTGAACATGGTCATAGAGACAGTCCAGATCGAGGGTGGGATGGTGGGCCAGGTGTACATTGGGTCGCAGGGCACAGTCCCGGGATAGGCTGGCGTTTATTTTTTGGATTGTGGCAGGGTGGAAGTCCCTCCTCTGTAGAAGGGTTGACACTATGATTCTTGAGTTGGGGAAGATTGCGGCCTTTTCAATCACTCCCCGTAGTGAAGTCGCCACCCTCTCCTGCTGAGCACGCAGGTCGTTGCTTCCGGTATGTATGATTATGTGGCTTGGCGACCCGAGATGGGTCTTATCAAGCAGCTCCATGATACTCTGCGTTGTTGGGCACCACACCTTTCTCCTTTTGTGTCTAGGGAAAAGTTTCTTCTCCTGGACATACTTCCCATTTGAGTCCATTAACAGGACGATGTCAGCCAGTGTTTCTTCTGGACTGGGGGGGGGCAGAGTGGGGGCTGGTGGGTGTTCTCTCTCTCTCTCTCTCTCTCTCTCTCTCTCTTTCTTTCATCTCTCTCTCTCGCTCTCTCTCTCTTTCTTTCATCTCTCTCTCTCGCTCTCTCTCTCTCCCTCTGCTTGCTCTCTTTTTCATCTCTCTCTCTCTCTCTCTCTCTCTCTCTCTCTCTCTTTCTTTCATCTCTCTCTCTCGCTCTCTCTCTCTCCCTCTGCTTGCTCTCTTTTTCATCTCTCCCTCTCTCTCGCTCTCTCTCTCTCTCTCTCTCCCTCTGCTCGCTCTCTTTTTCATCTCTCTCTCTCTCTCTCTCTCTCTCTTTCATCTCTCTCTCTCGCTCTCTCTCTCTCTCTCTCCCTCTGCTCGCTCTCTTTTTCATCTCTCTCTCTCTCCCTCTCCCTCTCCCTCTCTCTCTCTCTCTCTCTCTCTTTTTCATCTCTCCCTCACTCTCACTCCTCACCCGAACTACAGGACAGAATACAAACCCTCCAACCCAAAAAAAGCCTGTCGTGTTGATGGTATCCTCAATGAAATTATAAAATATACAGTCCGCAAAATCCAATTGGCTGCACTTAAACTCTTTAACATCATCCTCAGCTCTGGCATCTTCCCCAATTTTTGGAACCGAGGACTGATAACCCTAATCCACAAAAGACGATACAAATTTGACCCAAATAACTACCGTGGGAAATGCGTCAACAGCCTTGGGAAAATCTTCTGCGTTATCATTTACCTTTCTGGTGCAGTCGTTCCGATAGCGACCCACCTCGACAATATCCGGTGAAATTGCAGAGCGCCAAATTCAAAATACAGAAATAGTCATAAGAAACATTCATAAAAAATACAAGTGTTATACATCGGTTTAAAGATGAAGTTCTTGTTAATCCAGCAGCTTTGTCAGATTTCAAAAAGGGTTTACGGCGAAAGCACACCATGAGATTATCTGAGGACAGCATACAAAAGCATACAAAAGCATGAAAAACATTTTCCAACCAAACAGATGCATCACGAAAGTCAGAAATAGTGATAAAATAAATTGCTTACCTTTGAAGATCTTCATCTTTTTGCAATCTTAAAAGTCTCAGTTACACAATGAATGGTCGTTTTGTTTGATAAAGTCCTTCTTTATATCCCAAAAATATCTGTTAATTTGGCTCGTTTGATTCAGAAATACACTGGTTACAAATCGCCCAACATGACTACAAAGGATCTAATAAGTTACCTGTAAACTTGGTCCAAACATTTCAAACAACGTTTCTAATCCAACCTCAGGTACCCTAAAACGTAAATAATCGATCAAATTTAAGAAGGAATAAACTGTTTCCAATACCGGAGAAAAACAACACGGAGTGCGCTCTCATTCACCACACCAAAAGACTAGAGTCCACCTGAGTGACACATAGAAAGAATACGACTACATCTTAATAAAAAAAATAAAAAAAAACATTGAACAATTTCTAAAGACTGTTGACATCTAGTGGAAGCCATAGGAACTGCAACCTGGATCCTAATAATTCAGCTTCCCCAAAGAAAGATATTGTAAAGTCCAATGACCTCAATCAACAACAACAAAAAATCCAGGATGGATTGTCCTCGGGGTTTCGCCTGCCAAATCAGTTCTGTTATACTCACAGACATTATTTTAACAGTTTTAGAAACTTTAGAGTGTTTTCTATCCAATACTACCATGCATATGCATATCCTAGCTTCTGGGCCTGAGTAACAGGCAGTTTACTTTGGACACCTCAGTCATCCAAACTTCCGAATACTGCCCCCTAGCCTTAAGAAGTTTTAACAGCAGACTTGTACATTTCCTCAGTGAAAACAATATACTGAGCAAATGTCAAATTGGCTTTTTACCAAAAACACCGTACAACAGACCACGTATTCACTCTGCACACCCTAACTGAGTAACAAACAAACCAAAACAAAGGGAAAGTCTTCTCATGCTTTGTTGATTTCAAAAAAGCTTTGACTCAATTTGGCATGAGGCTCTACTATACAAATTTATGTTAAGTGGTGTTGGGGAAAAAATATTATAAAATCCATGTACACAAACAGCAAGTGTGCCGTTACAGTAAGATTTGTGACCTGTTGCCAAGAGAAAAGGGCAACTAGTGAAGAACAAACACCATTGTAAATACAATCCATATTGATGTTTATTTATTTTCCCTTTTGTACTTTAACTATTTGCACATCGTTACAACACTGTATATAGACATAATATGACAGTTGAAATGTCTTTATTCTTTTGGAACTTCTGTGAGTGTAATATTTACTGTTAATTTTTATTGTTTATTTCACTTTTGTATATTATCTACCTCACTTGCTTTGGCAATGTTAACATATGTTTCCCATACCAATAGAAATTGTATTGAGGGAGGGAGGGAGTGAGAGAGGAAGACAGGGAGAGAGGGAGACAGGGAGAGAGGAAGACAGGGAAAGAGGGAGGGAGTGAGAGAGGAAGACAGGGAGAGAGGGAGACAGGGAGAGAGGGAAACAGGGAGAGAGGGAGACAGGGAGAGAGGGAGGGAGGGAGAGAGGGAGACAGGGAGAGAGGGAAAGAGAGGGAGAGGGGGAGACAGGGAGAGAGGGAAAGAGAGGGAGAGAGGGAGACAGGGAGAGAGGGAAAGAGAGGGAAAGAGGGAGACAGGGAGAGAGGGAAAGAGAGGGGGAGAGGGAGAGAGGGAGACAGGGAGAGAGGGAGACAGGGAAAGAGGGAGAGAGGGAGACAGGGAGAGAGGGAAAGAGAGGGAGAGAGGGAGAGAGGGAAAGAGAGGGAAAGAGGGAGACAGGGAGAGAGGGAAAGAGAGGGAGAGAGGGAGACAGGGAGAAAGGGAGACAGGGAGACAGGGAGAGAGGGAGACAGGGAGACAGGGAGAAAGACAGGGAGAGAGGGAGACAGGGAGAGAGGGAGACAGGGAGAGAGCTGTTAAGAGGTGTTTAGGGTCCAATAAGTCACTATAGTTTAGACTGGAGGACACAGTGGAAATGAGGAGAGAATGAGGGAAAGAAGAAAGAGAAACAGAGAAAGGGACTGGGGGACAGCTGTGATTACTGTGAAATAACAGAGACGGATGGAGAGAAAGAGAGATGGTGGAGAGAATAAGGGAGGGAGGGAGGGAGGGAGGGAGAAAGAGGGAGGTAGAGAGAGAGAAGGGAGAGAAAGAGAGATGGTAGAGAGAATGAGGGAGGGAGGGAGGGAGGGAGGGAGGGAGGGAGGGAGGGAGGGAGGGAGGGAGAAAGGGGGAGGTAGAGAGAGAGAAGGGAGAGAAAGAGATGGGTACCAAGAGCCTCCTCGCAGGAGCAAAGCTTCCTCTATTACCCAGATCCCTAGGGATCCCTAGAGGTCCCCATTCTTAACACTGAGGTCCCCATCATTAACACTGAGGTCACCATCATTAACACTGAGGTCCCCATCATTAACACTGAGGTCCCATCATTAACACTGAGGTCCTCATTCTTAACACTGAGGGCCCCATCATTAACACTGAGGGCCCCATCGTTAACACTGAGGTCCCTGTCATTAACACTGAGGTCCCCATCATTAACGCTGAGGTCCCCATCATTAACACTGAGGTCCCCATCATTAACGCTGAGGTCCCATCATTAACACTGAGGTCCCCAGCATTAACACTGAGGTCCGGTCATTTACACTGAGGTCCACATCATTAACACTGAGGTCCACATCATTAACACTGAGGTCCCATCATTAACACTGAGGTCCCATCATTAACACTGAGGTCCCATCATTAACACTGAGGTCCCCATCATTAATACTGAGGGCCCCATCATTAACACTGAGGCCCCATCATTAACACTGAGGTCCCAATCATTAACACTGGGGTCCCCATCATTAACACGGAGGTCCCCATCATTAACACGGAGGTCCCCATCATTAACACGGAGGTCCCCATCATTAACACGGAGGTCCCCATCATTAACACTGAGGTCCTCATCGTTAACACTGAGGTTCCCATCATTAACACTGAGGTTCCCATCATTAACACTGAGGTCTCATCATTAACACTGAGGTCCCCATCATTAACACTGAGGTCTCATCATTAACACTGAGGTCCTCATCATTAACACTGAGGTCCGCATCATTAACACTGAGGTTCCCATCATTAACACTGAGGTCCTCATCATTAAAACTGAGGTCCCCATCATTAACACTGAGGTCCCCATCATTAACACTGAGGTCCCCATCATTAACACTGAGGTCCTCATCATTAAAACTGAGGTCCCCATCATTAACACGGAGGTCCCCATCATTAAAACGGAGGTCCCCATCCCTAACGCTGAGGTCACCATCATTAACACGGAGGTCCCCATCATTAACACCGAGGTCCCCATCATTAACACTGAGGTCCTCATCATTAAAACTGAGGTCCCCATCTTTAACACGGAGGTCCCCATCATTAAAACGGAGGTCCCCATCCCTAACGCTGAGGTCACCATCATTAACACGGAGGTCCCCATCATTAACACCGAGGTCCCCATCATTAAACCTGAGGTCCTCATCATTAACACTGAGGGCCCCATCATTAACACTGAGGTCCCAATTCTTAACACTGAGGTCCCCTTCATTAACACCGAGGTCCTCATCATTAATACTGAGGTCCCCATCATTAACACTGAGGTCCCCATCATTAACACTGAGGTCCTCATCATTAACACTAAGATCCCAATCATTAACACTGAGGTCCCCATCATTAACACTCAGGTCACCATCATAAACACTGAGATCCCCATCATTAACACCGAGGTCCCCATCATTAAACCTGAGGTCCTCATCATTAACACTGAGGGCCCCATCATTAACACTGAGGTCCCCATCATTAACACTGAGGTCCTCATCATTAACACTAAGATCCCAATCATTAACACTGAGGTCCCCATCATTAACACTCAGGTCACCATCATAAACACTGAGATCCCCATCATTAACACTGAGGTCCTCATCATTAAAACTGAGGTCCCCATCATTAACACTGAGGTCCCCATCATTAACACTGAGGTCCCCATCATTAACACTGAGGTCCTCATCATTAAAACTGAGGTCCCCATCATTAACACGGAGGTCCCCATCATTAAAACGGAGGTCCCCATCCCTAACGCTGAGGTCACCATCATTAACACGGAGGTCCCCATCATTAACACCGAGGTCCCCATCATTAAACCTGAGGTCCTCATCATTAACACTGAGGGCCCCATCATTAACACTGAGGTCCCAATTCTTAACACTGAGGTCCCCTTCATTAACACCGAGGTCCTCATCATTAATACTGAGGTCCCCATCATTAACACTGAGGTCCCCATCATTAACACTGAGGTCCTCATCATTAACACTAAGATCCCAATCATTAACACTGAGGTCCCCATCATTAACACTCAGGTCACCATCATAAACACTGAGATCCCCATCATTAACACTGAGGTCCTCATCATTAACACTGAGGATGTCATCATTAAAACGGAGGTCCCCATCATTAACACTGAGGTCCCCATCGTTAACACTGAGGTCCCATCATTAACACCGAGGTCCCCATCAGTAACACTGCGGTCACCAGCATTAACACTGAGGTCCCCATCATTAACACTGATGTCCTCACCCTTAACACTGAGGGCCCCATCATTAACACTGAGGCCCCATCATTAACACTGAGGTCCCATCATTAACACTGAGGTCCCCATCCCTAACACTGAGGTCACCATCATTAACACGGAGGTCCCCATCATTAACACTGAGGTCCCATCATTAACACGGAGGTCCCCATCCCTAACACTGAGGTCACCATCATTAACACGGAGGTCCCCATCATTAACACTGAGGTCCTCATTCTTAACACTGAGGACCCCATCATTAACACTGAGTTCCCCATCATTAACACTGAGGTCCCCATCATTAACACTGAGGTCACATCATTAACACTGAGGTCCCCATTCTTAACACTGAGGTCCCATCATTAACACCGAGGTCCCCATTCTTAACACTGAGGTCCCATCATTAACACCGATGTCCCATCATTAACACTGAGGTCCCATCATTAACACTGAGGTCTCTCTCTCTCCCCCTCCATCTCTCTCTCCCCCATCCATCTCTCTCTCCCCTTCCATCTCTCTCTCCCCTTCCATCTCTCTCTCTCCCCCCTCCATCTCTCTCCCTCCCCTTCCATCTCTCTCTCCCCCTCCATCTTTCTCTCTCCCCTCCATCCCTCTCTCTCCCCCTCCATCTCTCTCTCTCCCCCTCCATCTCTCTCTCTCCCATCCATCTCTCTCTCCCCCCTCCATCTCTCTCTCTTACCCCTCCATCTCTCTCTCCCCCTACATCTCTCTCTCCCCATCTTTCTCTCTCCCCCTCCATCTCTCTCTCCCCCCTCCGTCTCTCTCTCTCCCCCCTCCGTCTCTCGTTCCCTCCCCATCCGTCTCTCTCTCTCTCACCTGTCCATCTTTCTCTCTCTCACCCCTCCGTCTCTCTCTCCTCCCTCCGTCTCTCTCTCTCCTCCCTCCGTCTCTCTCTCTCCTCCCTCCGTCTCTCTCTCTCCCCCCTCCGTCTCTCTCTCTCCCCCCTCCATCTCTCTCTCCACCCTGGCTCTCTCTCCCCCTTCCTCTATCTCTCCTCTCTCCATCTCTCTTTCTCTCCCCCTCCATCTCTCTCCCCCCTTCCTTCCCCCCTCAATCTCTCTCTCCCCCCTCCATCTCTCTCTCTCCCCCCTTCCTCTCCCCTCTCCATCTCTCTTTCTCTCCCCCTCCATCTCTCTCCCCCCTTCCTTTCCCCCCTCAATCTCTCTCTTCCCCCTCCATCTCTCTCTCCCCCTTTCTCTCTCGTTCTCTCTCCCCCCCACCATCTCTCTCTCTCCCCCCTTCCTCTCCCTTCTCCATCTCTCTCTCCCCCCCACCATCTCTCTCTCTCCCCCCTCCATCTCTCTCCCCCCTCCCTCTCTCCCCCCTCCCTCTCTCCCCCCTCCCTCTCTCCCCCTTCTCCATCTCTCTCTCCCCCCCACCATCTCTCTCTCTCCCCCCTCCATCTCTCTCCCCCCTCCCTCTCTCCCCCCTCCGTCTCTCTCTAGGTGACTCCCAGCTCTAAGATTGTAGGAGACCTGGCTCAGTTCATGGTCCAGAACAACCTGACGAGAGAGGAGGTATGTACATGTCTATATATTCACTATTATATTTCTGTCTATTTATTATTGCCGGGACCATTCTACCAGGTCAACCACAAGGTTCTGGTTCTGGTTCTGGTTGTGATTGTGGTTGTGGTTGTGATTGTGGTTGTGATTGTGATTGTGATTGTGGTTGTGGTTGTGATTGTTATTGTTATTGTGGTTGTGATTGTTATTGTGGTTGTGATTGTGATTGTGGTTGTGGTTGTGGTTGTGGTTGCGATTGTGATTGTGGTTGTGATTGTGATTGTGGTTGTGGTTGTGGTTGTGGTTGTGATTGTGGTTGTGATTGTGGTTGTGATTGTGGTTCTGGTTGTGGATGTGATTGTGGTTGTGGTTCTGGTTGTGATTGTGATTGTGGTTGTGATTGTGGTTGTGGTTGTGATTGTGGTTGTGGTTGTGATTGTGGTTGTGATTTTGGTTGTTCTTCAGGTGGAGGAAAGAGCTGATGAGCTGTCCTTCCCTCTGTCCGTGGTGGAGTTTCTACAAGGACACATTGGGATACCGCATGGAGGCTTCCCCGAACCATTCAGGACCAAGGTAACACACAACCACACACAGGGAGACACTCACACAGGGAGACACTCACACAGGGAGACACTCACACAGGGAGTCACTCACACAGGGAGACACTCACACAGGGAGACACTCACACAGGGAGACACTCACACAGGGAGTCACTCACACAGGGAGACACTCACACAGGGAGACACTCACACAGGGAGTCACTAAGAGTCACTCACACAGGGAGAAACTGTGAGTCACTCACACAGGGAGACACTCACACAGGGAGACACTCACACAGGGAGACACTCACACAGGGAGACACTCATTACTCATTACATTACAGTATCACCATTATTACAGTACCACCCTTATTACAATATCACCATTATTACAGTATCATCCATATTACAGTATCACCCTTATTACAGATTCACCGTTATTACAGTATCACCATTATTACAGTACCACCCTTATTACAGTAGCACCCTATTACAGTATCACCCGTATTACAGTATCACCCTTATTACAGTATCACCCGTATTACAGTATCATCATTGTTACAGTATCACCCGTATTACAGTATCACCCGTATTACAGTATCAACCGTATTACAGTATCACCCGTATTACAGTACCACCGTTATTACAGTATCATATTTATTACAGTATCACCCGTATTTATTACAGTATCACCCGATTTACAGTACCACCGGTATTACAGTATCACCATTATTACAGTATCACCCTTATTACAGTATCACCCTATTACAGTATCACCCTTATTACAGTATACCCGTATTACAGTACCACCCGTATTACAGTATCACCCGTATTACAGCATCACCCGTATTACAGTACCACCGTTAGTACAGTATCACCCTTATTACAGTATCAACCTTATTACAGTATCACCCTTATTACAGTATACACGTATTACAGAACCACCCGTATTACAGTACCACCGTTATTACAGTATCACCCTTATTACATTACCACCGTTATTACAGTACCACCCGTATTGCAATATCACCCTTATTACAGTATCACCCTTATTACAGTATCACCCTATTACAGTATCACCCTTATTACAGTATACCCGTATTACAGTACCACCCGTATTACAGTATCACCCTTATTACAGCATCACCCGTATTACAGTACCACCGTTAGTACAGTATCACCCTTATTACAGTATCACCCTTATTACAGTATCACCCTTATTACAGTATACACGTATTACAGAACCACCCGTATTACAGTACCACCGTTATTACAGTATCACCCTTATTACATTACCACCGTTATTACAGTACCACCCGTGTTACAATATCACCCTTATTACAGTATCACCCTTATTACAGTATCACCCTATTACAGTATCACCCTTATTACAGTATACCCGTATTACAGTACCACCCGTATTACAGTATCACCCTTATTACAGTACCACCAGTATTACAGTACCACCGTTATTACAGTATCACCCTTATTACAGTACCACCGTTATTACAGCACCACCCGTATTACAGTAACACCCTTATTACAGTATCACCCTTATTACAGTATCACCCTTATTACAGTACCACCATTATTACAGGATCACCCGTATTACAGTATCACCCTTATTAGAGTATCACCCTTATTACAGTACCACCCGTATTACAGTATCACCATTATTACAGTACCACCCGTATTACAGTATCACCCATATTACAGTATCACCCGTATTACAGTATCATCCGTATTTATTACAGTATCACCATTGTTACAGTATCACCCACATTACAGTATCACCCGTATTACAGTATCACCCGTATTACAGTATCACCGTTATTACAGTACCACCCGTATTACAGTACCATCGTTATTACAGTATCACCCTTATTACATTACCACCGTTATTACAGTACCACCCTTATGACAGTATCACCCTTATTACAGTATACCCGAATTACAGTACCATCCGTATTACAGTATACCCGTATTACAGTACCACCGTTATGACAGTATCACTTTTATTACAGTATCACCCTTATTACAGTACCACCGTTATTACAGGATCACCCTTATTACAGTATCACCCTTATTAGAGTATCACCCTTATTACAGTATCACCCTTATTACATTATCACCCTTATTACAATATCATATTTATTACAGTATCACCCTTATTACAGTACCACCGTTATTACAGCATCACCCGTATTACAGTATCCTCCTTATTACAGTATCACCCTTATTACAGTATTATATTTATTACAGTATTACAGTATCACCCTTATTACAGTATTACCCTTATTACAGTATCACCCTTATTACAGTATCACCCTTATACAATATCATATTTATTACAGTATCACCCGTATTACAATATCATATGTATTACAGTATCACCCTTATTACAGTATCACCCTTATTACAGTGTCACCCTTATTACAATATCATATTTATTACAGTATCACCCTTATTACAATATCATATTTATTACAGTATCACCCTTATTACAGTATCACCCTTATTACAGTATCACCCTTATTACAATATCATATTTATTACAGTATCACCCTTATTACAGTATCATATTTATTACAGTATCACCGTTATTACAGTATCACCCTTATTACAGTATCACCCGTATTACAGTATCACCCTTATTACAGTATCACCCTTATTACAGTATCATCATTATTACAGTACCACCCGTGGTCCTGAATGGTTCGAGAGAGAGGGGGGGAGAGAGAGATTGAGGGGGGGAAAGGAAAGGGGGAGAGAGATGGAGGGGGAGAGAAAGAGAGATGGAGAGGGGAGGAACATTACACACAGACACACACAAACTCAAACATTACTCACACACACACACACAAACTCAAACATTACTCACAAACACACACACACACTGAAACATTACACACCTACACACTCAAACATTACACACACACACACACAAACTCAAACATTACTCACAAACACACACACACACTGAAACATTACACACCTACACACTCAAACATTACACACACACACACACAAACTCAAACATTACTCACAAACACACACACACACTGAAACATTACACACCTACACACTCAAACATTACACACACACACACACACACACTCAAACATTACTCACAAACACACACACACACTGAAACATTACACACCTACACACTCAAACATTACACACACACACACACACACACTCAAACATTACACACCTACACACTCAAACATTACACACACACACACACACACACTCAAACATTACACACAAACACACACACACTCAAACATTACACACACACACACACACACACTCAAACATTACTCACAAACACACACACACACTGAAACATTACACACCTACACACTCAAACATTACACACACACACACACACACACTCAAACATTACACACAAACACACACACACTCAAACATTACACACAAACACACAACATTGCCCACTTGTGTCAGTACCTCCCAATAGAAAAAGAGGTGGGGAGAAAGCAGACCTCCAGGAGTGTTAAATCAACCATGTTGAGAAGATTTGGGGAATTATTCATGGGTAAAGGGACAACCTGGGATTCAAATAATCTCTCTCTCTCTCTCTCCCTCTCTCTCCCTCCCTTTCTCTCCCTCTCTCTCTCTCCCTCTCTCCCTCTCTCCCTCCCTCCCTCCCTCCCTCCTGAGAGAAGCAGTAGCCTCCAGTCACAGAAGAATAATAACAAACTTTGCTGTGGCGTCCCCTCAAAGTCAGACACACACAGACACACACACCATTACTAGGGGGGCACAGTAGGGGAACTGGAGGTGTTTGTATTGGGAACATAATGTACTGTGACTTCAGAGACACATAGATTTATATCCTTAACTAACTTAGAGCCCTACTGAGGCTATCTCACGCTAGCGGGACACCAGTCAACAACATCTGGTGAAATTGGAGGGCGCGCAATTCAAATAAATAATACTAAACTAATAATACCACAGACACTTGATTTCAGTGTTGTGTAGGGTGATACCAGGTGCTGCCGATTCTTCAAATGTTTTTGCCAATTCATTAATGTAGATGTTAAATAGTGTTGGACTTATTGGGCAGCCCTGTTTCACTCCCCGCCCCTGAGAGAAGAAGTCTGTTTGCTTGTTGCCAACTTTAACCACACATTTGCTTTTAGTGTACATTGATTTAATAAAATCATATGTTTTCCCTCCAATACCACTTTCTATTAGTTTATAAAAAATAATGCTTTCTTGAAATCTACAAAACACGAGTAGATTTTGCCTTTGTTTTGGTTGACTTGTTTATCAATTAGAGTGTGGAGGGTGTAAATGTGGTCTGTTGTACGATAATTTTTTAGAAATCCAATCTGGCTTCTGCTCAGGACGTTGTGTTCGTCAAGGAAATGATGTAGTCTGCTATTTATAATACTGCAGAGATTTTTCCCCAAGTTGCTGTTAACGCAAATTCCTCTGTAATTATTTGGGTCAAATTTGTCTCCATTTTTATAGATTGGTGTGATCAATCCTTGGTTCCAAATATCGGGACAAAATACCTGCAGTGAGGATAATGTTGAGGAGTTTGTGTCACGTCCTGACCAGAATTCTTGTGTGTTTTAGTGTTGGTCGGGACGTGAGCTGGGTGGGCATTCTATGTTGTGTGTCTAGTTTGTCTGTTTCTATGTTTGGCCTAATATGGTTCTCAATCAGAGGCAGGTGTTTTGTGTTGTCTCTCATTGGGAATCATATTTTGGTGGCTTGTTTTGGTTTGGGGTTTGTGGGTGGTTGTCTTCTGTCTTTGTGTTCTGCACCAGATAGGACTGTCTCGGTTTTCACGTTTGTTATTTTGTATAGTGTTCACGTTATCGTCTCTTGTTTATTAAACATGTTGAACACTAGCCGCGCTGCATTTTGGTCCTCTCCTTCATGAACGGAAGAAAACCGTTACAGTTTGAGTATAGGCAATTTGAATTTGTGGTCTGCATATTTGATCATTTCATTTAAAATACCATCAGCACCACAGGACTTTTTGGGTTGGAGAGTGCATAGTTTTTCCAAAAATTCTTCTTCTGTAATTGGGGTATCCACAGGATTCTGATAGTCTTTGACTGCCAAATCAAGGATTTGTAATTTTTCTTGTATTTTTTTTGTTCTGGGCGCTCTCTCTCTCTCTCTCTCTACCTTTACCTCTTTACCTCTCTCTGAGAGCCCTCCAGAATGTCCATGTAATTTCTCCTGCTGTTGTGGCACACTGGCTTTGGTTAGAAGTGCACTCTTCTAGGAACGCCCTTTCATATGACCCCTGGTTGACTCCTTTTACTGTGTGAGAGAGAGAGAGAGAACCAGTCATTTTCCTGTATGAAACGACGAGTCCTTTCCTATAAAGGAATGTGTGTGTGCGTACACACGTATTGAATTAGCCAATTATCAACCAGGGTGGTCCTGTATTGGCCAATCGTCACAGGGGAACTGCGGAGGTTCTTAGAACACTTGAACTCCTGGAACACAATAGAATGTTCCTTTTTTCTATTTTATACACCACATTCTTTTTGAGGAGGCCTACTGTCAGTTAATTAACGTTGGCAGGGCAACCATGTCCAACTTATAACACTTCTTTGTTTTTGAAAAACACCACCAAGAAAAAGGAGACATAATGTCCTTGAGACTGTAGACCACAGCGGCAGAACGAGGAAGATGAAGTCCTCGTAAAAGGAGGAAAAAATCTACTGTTCTGGCAATGTAAAATGACCAATACGAAGTCTTTACGATGGCTGTATCTCCTCTCCCCTCTCCCCCCTCACAGGTTCTAAAATCCCTCCCCCGTATCGAGGGCCGTCCCGGCGCCACCCTTCCCCCGCTGGACTTCGATGCCCTGGAGGCCGGGCTTCGTTTGCTGCACGGTGATGACATCACAGAGGAGGATGTCATGTCAGCGGCCATGTATCCCAAGGTATTTTATATTTATATTAATATTGCACACACACAGCATCCCCAACCCCGTCCTCAGACAGCATCCCTAACCACGTCCTCAGACAGCATCCCTAACCCTATCCTCAGACAGCATCCCCAACCACGTCCTCAGACAGCATCCCAAACCCCGTCCTCAGACAGCATCCCTAACCACGTCCCCAGACAGCATCCCTAACCCCCCCAGACATCATCCCTAACCCCGTGAGACAGCATCCCTAACCCCGCCAGACAGCATCCCTACCCACGTCCTCAGACAGCATCCCTAACCACATCCTCAGACAGCGTCCCTAACCACGTCAGACAGCATCCCTAACCCCGTCCTCAGACAGCATCCCTAACCGCGTCCTCAGACAGCATCCCTAACCGTGTCCTCAGACAGCATCCCTAACCACGTCAGACAGCATCCCTAACCCCGTCCTCAGACAGTGTCCCTAACCACGTCAGACAGCATCCCTAACCCCGTCCTCAGACAGCATCCCTAACCGCGTCCTCAGGCAGCATCCCTAGCCACGTCCTCAGACAGCATCCCTAACCACGTCCTCAGACAGCATCCCTATCCGTGTCCTCAGACAGCATCCCTAACCGCGTCCTCAGACAGCATCCCTGACCACGTCCTCAGACAGCATCCCTAACCCTGTCCTCAGACAGCATCCCTAACCCCGCCCTCAGACAGCATCCCTGGCCACGGCAGACAGCATCCCTAACCCCGTCCTCAGACAGCATCCCTAGCCACGTCCTCAGACAGCGTCCCTAACCACGTCCTCAGACCGCATCCCTAACCCCGTCCTCAGACAGCATCCATAACCCCGTCCTCAGCCAGCATCCCTAACCCCGTCCTCAGACAGCATCCCTAACCCCGTCCTCAGACAGCATCCCTAACCGCGTCCCCAGACAGCATCCCTAACCACGTCAGACAGCATCCCTAACCCCCTCAGACAGCATCCCTAACCACGTCCTCAGACAGCATCCCTAACCCCGTCCTCAGACAGCATCCCTAACCACGTCCTCAGACAGCATCCCTAACCCCGTCCTCGGACAGCATCGCTACCCGCTCAGGCAGCATCCCTAACCACGTCCTCAGACAGCATCCCTAACCCCCTCAGGCAGCATCCCTAACCACATCCTCAAACAGCATCCCTAACCCCGTCCTCAGACAGCATCCCTAACCACCTTCTCTGACAGCATCGCTAACCACGTCCTCTGACAGCATCGCTAACCACGTCCTCAGACAGCAATCAAACAAGCTAAGTCCCAATATAGAGACAAAGTAGAGTCGCAATTCAACAGCTCAGACACGAGAGGTATGTGGCAGGGTATACAGTCAATCAAAGATTACAAAAAGAAAACCAGCCCCGTCGCGGACCAGGATGTCTTGCTCCCAGACAGACTAAATAACTTTTTTGCTCGCTTTGAGGACAATACAGTGCCACTGACACGGCGCACTACCAAAACCTGCGGGCTCTCCTTCACTGAAGCCGAGGTGAGTGAAACATTTAAACGTGTTAACCCTCGCAAGGCTACAGGCCCAGACGGCATTCCCAGCCGCGTCCTCAGAGCATGCGCGGACCAGCTGGCTGGTGTGTTTACGGACATATTCAATCAATCCCTATCCTAGTCTGCTGTTCCTACATGCTTCAAGAGGGCCACAATTGTTCCAGAGAAAGCTAAGGTAACTGAGCTAAACAACTACCGCCCCGTAGCACTCACTTCCGTCATCATGAAGTGCTTTGAGAGACTAGTCAAGGATCGTATCACCTCCACCCTACCTGATACCCTAGACCCACTCCAATTTGCCTACCGCCCCAATAGTTCCACAGACGACGCAATCGCAACCACACTGCACACTGCCCTAACCCATCTGGACAAGAGGAATACCTATGTGAGAATGCTGTTCATCGACTACAGCTCAGTATTTAACACCATAGTACCCTCCAAACTCATCATTAAGACCCTGGGTCTCGACCCCGCCCTGTGCAACTGGGTCCTGGACTTCCTGACGGGCCGCCCCCCCAGGTTTTGAAGGTAGGTAACAACATCTCCACCCCGCTGATCCTCAACACTGGGGCCCCACAAGGGTGCGTTCTCAGCCCCCTCCTGTACTCCCTGTTCACCCATGACTGCGTGGCCATTCACGCCTCCAACTTCATCATCAAGTTTGCAGACGGCACTACAGCGGTAGAATTGATTACCAACAACGACGAGACGGCCTACAGGGAAGAGGTGAGGGGCCCTCGGAGTGTGGTGTCAGGAAAATAACCTCACACTCAACGTCAACAAAACAAAGGAGGTGATCGTGGACTTCAGGAAACAGCAGAGGGAGCAGCCCCCTATCCACATCGACGGGACAGTAGTGGAGAAGGTGGAAAGTTTCAAGTTCCTCGCCGTACAGATCACGGACAAACTGAAATCGTCCACCCACACAGACAGTGTGGTGAAGAAGGCACAGCAGCGCCTCTTCAACCTCAGGAGGCTGAAGAAATGTGGCTTGGTACCGAAAACACTCACAAACCTTTACAGATGCACAATCGAGAGCATCCTGTCGGGCTGTATCACCGCCTGGTACGGCAACTGCTCTGCCCACAACCGTAAGGCTCTCCAGAGGGTAGTGAGGTCTGCACAACGCATCACCGGGGGCAAACTACCTGCCCTCCAGGACACCTACACCACCCGATATCACAGGAAGGCCATAAAGATAATCAAGGACAACAACCACCCGAGCCACTGCCTGTTCACCCCGCTATCATCCAGAAGGCGAGGTCAGTACAGGTGCATCCAAGCAGGGACCGAGAGACTGAAAAACAGCTTCTATCTCAAGGCCATCCGACTGTTAAACAGCCATCACTAACATAGAGGCTGCTGCCAACATACTGACTCAATCTCTAGCCACTTTAATAATTAAAAATTGGATGTAATAAATGTTTCACTAGTCACTTTAAACGATGACACTTTATATGATGTTTACACATCCTACATTACTCATCTCATATGTATATACTGTACTCTATACCATCTAATGCATCTTGCCTATGCCGTTGCTCATTCATATATGTATATGTACATATTCTTATTCATTCCTTTACATTTGTGTGTATTAGGTAGTTGTTGGGGAATTTTTAGATTACTTGTTAGATATTACTGCATGGTCGGAACTAGAAGCACAAGCATTTCGCTACACTCACATTAACATCTGCTAACCATGTGTATGTGACCAATACAATTTGATTTGATTAGATACACACACACACGCTGTTGATTTGTTGAATCAGGTACGGATGATAGTGAGAATAGATGCTCATGTTATCCTATGTCTTTCTTCCTCTACCTTTCTGTGTGTCCTCTCCCTGTGTCCTCTACCTTTATCTCTGTCCTCTCTCTGTGTCCTCTCCCTGTGTCATCTCCCTTTCTCTCTGTCCTCTCTCTGTGTCCTCTCCCTGTGTCATCTCCCTTTCTCTCTGTCCCCTCTCTGTGTCCTCTCTCTTTGTCCTCTCCCTTTCTCTCTGTCCTCTCCCTTTCTCTCTGTTCTCTCTCTCTGTCCTCTACCCTTCTCTCTTCTTTCTCTCTGTCCTTCTCTCTTCTTTCTCTCTGTCCCCTCTCTGTGTCCTCTCTCTTTGTCCTCTCCCTTTCTCTCTGTCCTCTCCCTTTCTCTCTGTCCTCTCTCGGTGTCCTCTCCCCTTCGCTCTGTCCTCTCCCATTTTCTCTGTTCTCTCTCTCTGTCCTCTCTCTGTCCTCTCTCTGTCCTCTATCTGTGTCCTCTCCCCTTCTCTCTTCTTTCTCTCTGTACTTTCCCTTTCTCTCTCACGCTCTTTCTCTTTATCTCTGTCCTTCTCTCTCTCTCGCTCTCTCTCAGGTGTTCGAGGAGTACAAGGAGTTCACAGGGAGCTTCGGTCCCGTCGACTGCCTCAGCACACGACTCTTCCTGGACGGACCCAAGATAGCAGAGGAGTTTCAGGTTGGTGGTAATATCTTAGTTTCTTTTTAAGCATCTTTGGTACAGTCCTCTTTTTGTTTCAGCTGAGCAGTTTGAGGTGTATTGTAGTGTATAATAATGTGAATTAATAATTCACATTTATCCTGAGAGTCCCAGGAAATACCACAAAAATCAGAAGCACCCATTTAAGGTGTTTAATTAAAACCAAGATATGGTTTTAATGCCCGAGACGGCTTGGCTGCGCCACTATGGAAAGACTTCAGATTAAACTGATATTTATTTAGTGAGTATAGAGTAACTATCTTTGATCGGCAGTTACATTGTTGTCAATTGCGAAACAGGCTTTTCATAAATTCAGAGCGTTATTACAGTGGGGGGAAAAAGTATTTAGTCAGCCACCAATTGTGCAAGTTCTCCCACTTAAGAAGATAAGAGAGGCCTGTAATTTTCATCATAGGTACAACTATGACAGACAAAATGAGGGAAAAAAATCCCGGAAAATCACATTGTAGGATTTTTTATTAATTGATTTGCAAATTATGTTTTTTGCCCCACTGTATGGTCCTCAATTAATTCAGCGCATTTCAGACGTAAGGCTATCTCGACACAAAGCGTGTTCAGGACCCACGGAGCGTGTTCAGGACCCACGGAGCGTGTTCAGGACCCACGGAGCGTGTTCAGGACCCACGGAGCGTGTCCAGGACCCACGGAGCGTGTCCAGGACCCACGGAGCGTGTCCAGGACCCACGGAGCGTGTTCAGGACCCACGGAGCGTGTCCAGGACCCACGGAGCGTGTCCAGGACCCACGGAGCGTGTCAAGGACCCACGGAGCGTGTTCAGGACCCACGGAGCGTGTCCAGGACCCACGGAGCGTGTTCAGGACCCACGGAGCGTGTTCAGGACCCACGGGTTCAGGACCCACGGAGCGTGTCCAGGACCCACGGAGCGTGTTCAGGACCCACGGGTTCAGGACCCACAGAGCGTGTCAAGGACCCACGGAGCGTGTTCAGGACCCACGGAGCGTGTCCAGGACCAACGGAGCGTGTTCAGGACCCACGGAGCGTGTTCAGGACCCACGGGTTCAGGACCCACGGAGCGTGTCCAGGACCCACGGAGCGTGTTCAGGACCCACGGAGCGTGTTCAGGACCCACGGGTTCAGGACCCACGGAGTGTGTCCAGGACCCACGGAGCGTGTTCAGGACCCACGGGTTCAGGACCCACAGAGCGTGTCCAGGACCCACGGAGCGTGTCAAGGACCCACGGAGCGTGTCCAGGACCCACGGGTTCAGGACCCGCGGGTTCAGGACCCAGGGAGCATGTCCAGGACCCACGGGTTCAGGACCCACGGAGCGTGTCCAGGACCCGCGGGTTCAGGACCCACGGAGCGTGTCCAGGACCCACGGAGCGTGTTCAGGACCCACGGAGCGTGTTCAGGACCCACGGGTTCAGGACCCACGGAGCGTGTCCAGGACCCACGGAGCGTGTTCAGGACCCACGGGTTCAGGACCCACAGAGCGTGTTCAGGACCCACGGGTTCAGGACCCAGGGAGCATGTCCAGGACCCACGGGTTCAGGACCCACGGAGCGTGTCCAGGACCCACGGGTTCAGGACCCACGGAGCGTGTCCAGGACCCACGGAGCGTGTTCAGGACCCACGGGTTCAGGACCCACAGAGCGTGTCCAGGACCCACGGAGCGTGTCCAGGACCCACGGAGCGTGTCCAGGACCCACGAAGCGTGTTCAGGACCCACGGAGCGTGTCCAGGACCCACGGAGCGTGTCCAGGACCCACGGAGCGTGTCCAGGACCCACGGAGCGTGTCCAGGACCCACGGAGCGTGTCCAGGACCCACGGAGCGTGTCCAGGACCCACGGAGCGTGCCCAGGACCCACGGAGCGTGTTCAGGACCCACAGAGCGTGTCCAGGACCCACGGAGCGTGTCCAGGACCCACGGAGCGTGTCCAGGACCCACGGGTTCAGGACCCAGGGAGCATGTCCAGGACCACGGGTTCAGGACCCAAGAGGCGTGTCCAGGACCCACGGAGCGTGTTCAGGACCCACGGGTTCAGGTCCCACAGAGCGTGTCCAGGACCCACGGAGCGTGTTCAGGACCCACGGAGCGTGTTCAGGACCCACGGAGCGTGTCCAGGACCCACGGAGCGTGTTCAGGACCCACGGAGCGAGTCCAGGACCCACGGAGCGTGTTCAGGACCCCCAGAGCGTGTTCAGGACCCACGGGTTCAGGACCCACGGAGCGTGTCCAGGACCCACGGAGCGTGTCCAGGACCCACGGAGCGTGTTCAGGACCCACGGAGCGTGTTCAGGACCCACGGAGCGTGTTCAGGACCCACGGGTTCAGGACCCACGGAGCGTGTCCAGGACCCACGGAGCGTGTTCAGGACCCACAGAGCGTGTCCAGGACCCACAGAGCGTGTCCAGGACCCACAGAGCGTGTCCAGGACCCACGGTGCGTGTTCAGGACCCACGGAACGTGTTCAGGACCCACGTAGCGTGTCCAGGACCCACGGGTTCAGGACCCACGGAGCGTGTTCAGGACCCACGGGTTCAGGACCCACGGAGCGTGTCTAGGACCCACGGAGCGTGTTCAGGACCCACGGAGCGTGTTCAGGACCCACGGAGCGTGTTCAGGACCCACGGGTTCAGGACCCACGGAGCGTGTCCAGGACCCACGGAGCGTGTTCAGGACCCACGGGTTCAGGACCCACAGAGCGTGTTCAGGACCCACGGGTTCAGGACCCAGGGAGCATGTCCAGGACCCACGGGTTCAGGACCCACGGAGCGTGTCCAGGACCCACGGGTTCAGGACCCACGGAGCGTGTCCAGGACCCACGGAGCGTGTTCAGGACCCACGGGTTCAGGACCCACAGAGCGTGTCCAGGACCCACGGAGCGTGTCCAGGACCCACGGAGCGTGTCCAGGACCCACGAAGCGTGTTCAGGACCCACGGAGCGTGTCCAGGACCCACGGAGCGTGTCCAGGACCCACGGAGCGTGTCCAGGACCCACGGAGCGTGTCCAGGACCCACGGAGCGTGTCCAGGACCCACGGAGCGTGCCCAGGACCCACGGAGCGTGTTCAGGACCCACAGAGCGTGTCCAGGACCCACGGAGCGTGTCCAGGACCCACGGAGCGTGTCCAGGACCCACGGGTTCAGGACCCAGGGAGCATGTCCAGGACCCACGGGTTCAGGACCCAAGGAGCGTGTCCAGGACCCACGGAGCGTGTTCAGGACCCACGGGTTCAGGTCCCACAGAGCGTGTCCAGGACCCACGGAGCGTGTTCAGGACCCACGGAGCGTGTTCAGGACCCACGGAGCGTGTCCAGGACCCACGGAGCGTGTTCAGGACCCACGGAGCGAGTCCAGGACCCACGGAGCGTGTTCAGGACCCCCAGAGCGTGTTCAGGACCCACGGGTTCAGGACCCACGGAGCGTGTCCAGGACCCACGGAGCGTGTCCAGGACCCACGGAGCGTGTTCAGGACCCACGGAGCGTGTTCAGGACCCACGGAGCGTGTTCAGGACCCACGGGTTCAGGACCCACGGAGCGTGTCCAGGACCCACGGAGCGTGTTCAGGACCCACAGAGCGTGTCCAGGACCCACAGAGCGTGTCCAGGACCCACAGAGCGTGTCCAGGACCCACGGTGCGTGTTCAGGACACACGGAACGTGTTCAGGACCCACGTAGCGTGTCCAGGACCCACGGGTTCAGGACCCACGGAGCGTGTTCAGGACCCACGGGTTCAGGACCCACGGAGCGTGTCTAGGACCCACGGAGCGTGTTCAGGACCCACGGAGCGTGTTCAGGACCCACGGAGCGTGTTCAGGACCCACGGGTTCAGGACCCACGGAGCGTGTTCAGGACCCACGGAGCGCAGCCGGAGTACAGACTATTAGCCTCTTTGTAACAGCAGTCAAACAAAAGTCAAGCGACCAAAGTTGCTTAACTTGCTAGATAATATCCTTCATTAAATTACAAGATATCTCCTATATTTGTCAGCATCTAGTTGATGATTCTACAGACAGCAGAGCAGCTCATGAATAAACGGGGAGATGAAGCGAGGAAGTAGTTTAAATATCAAGGTATCTTAAACAGGAACCAACTCTGTTGTAAAAAAAATATCCATATCTCCTCTCATACTGTTTGTTGATCACACGTTCTCTACCGAAGCTCTCATATGAGCAGCAATAGGGGACAGCGCAGCGAGGGGGGGGGGGGAGGGTGTTATAGCTGTATTTTGACAAGCGTAAGCGAGAGACGTGCTTTGATAATGCCACCTGTGAAATACAGAATAAAGTAAAGAATTTTCATGTGAGACAGGAGTCAGGATTGTTTTGGGGGGGTTCAGTGGAACAGGATAATAACAAAGACTTTTCCCTCGTGACTCTATGAATTGTTAACCGACTTCATGTCTGTGTCAGGAAACGTAGTGAATTATGCATAGGACTGTCAACAGTGGTGGCTACCAAAAAGGCCCACGTTATTTTACAGGCTATAAAGTCTGGGGGTTTTCTATAGGGCTTTTAAAACAGTGTTACGTTAGCGTTCGGGTCACGTGTGCCTTTTGAATTCAACGGCGACTTTAGTGTGAAGTAAATACGCCAGACAAACAGGCTTCTACAACCTGCTGGGTTAATGTGCCATTGTATATTTAGACTAGTCACACCATATGAGACAAAAAATAGAAAATTACTAGAATAATACTAGAATAGAACATTTTATACTTGAATAGAAAATTATATACTAGAATAGAAAATTATATACCAGAATAGAACATGATATACTAGAATAGAACATGATATATTAGAATAGAACATTATATACTAGAATAGAAAATTATATACTAGAATAGAACATTTTATACTAGAATAGAAAATGATATACTAGAATAGAAAATTATATACTAGAATAGAACATGATATACTAGAATAGAACATGATATACTAGAATAGATCATTTTATACTAGAATAGAAAAGCATATACTAGAATAGAACATTTTATACTAGAATAGAAAATGATATACTAGAATAGAAAATGATATATTAGAATAGAACATGATATACTAGAATAGAAAATGATTTACTAGAATAGAACATTTTATACTAGAATAGAAAATGATATACTAGAATAGAAAATTATATACTAGAATAGAACATGATATACTAGAATAGAACATGATATACTAGAATAGATCATTTTATACTAGAATAGAAAAGCATATACTAGAATAGAAAATGATATATTAGAATAGAACATGATATACTAGAATAGAAAATGATATACTAGAATAGAAAATGATATACTAGAATATAACTTTTTATACTAGAATAGAAAATTAGATACTAGAATAGAACATGATATACTAGAATAGAAAAGTATATACTAGAATAGAAAAGTATATACTAGAATAGAAAATGATTCCCAAGAACAGTTTATAGATAATGAACAGTATGACAGCCATGTTGCCTAAAGCAACATACATATACAGTGAGCACCATCATTCATTGGACAGTGACCAATTTCTTTGGAATTTTGGTTCTGCACTTTGAGTTTTAAAGGATACAATGACAATGAGGGTGAAGTGCAGATTGTCAGCTTTAATTTGAGGGTGTTTTCATATATATCGGATGAACCGTTTAGAAATTATAGAAGCTTTTGTACATAGTCCCCCCCCCCCCCCATTTTCGAGCATCAAAAAACATTGGACAGTTTAACATGATGTAGAATAAAGTAATCATTGTTAATATTTGGTCACAATGACTCCATTGCATGGAATGACTGCTTGAAGTCTGCGATGCATCGACATCACCAGACGCTGGGTATCTTCCCTGGTGATGCTCTGCCAGGCCTGTAACATCACCAGACGCTGGGTATCTTCCCTGGTGATGCTCCGCCAGGCCTGTGTTATCACCAGACGCTGGGTATCTTCCGTGGTGATGCTCTGCCAGGCCTGTAACATCACCAGACGCTGGGTATCTTCCCTGGTGATGCTCCGCCAGGCCTGTAACATCACCAGACGCTGGTATCTTCCGTGGTGATGCTCTGCCAGACCTGTAACATCACCAGACGCTGGGTATCTTCCCTAGTAATGCTCTGCCAGGCCTGTAACATCACCAGGCGCTGGGTATCTTCCCTGGTGATGCTCTGCCAGGCCTGTAACATCACCAGACGCTGGGTATCTTCCCTGGTGATGCTCCGCCAGGCCTGTAACATCACCAGACGCTGGGTATCTTCCCTGGTGATGCTCCGCCAGGCCTGTAACATCACCAGACGCTGGTATCTTCCGTGGTGATGCTCTGCCAGACCTGTAACATCACCAGACGCTGGGTATCTTCCCTGGTGATGCTCCGCCAGGCCTGTAACATCACCAGACGCTGGGTATCTTCCGTGGTGATGCTCTGCCAGGCCTGTAACATCACCAGACGCTGGGTATCTTCCCTGGTCATGCTCCGCCAGGCCTGTGTTATCACCAGACGCTGGTATCTTCCGTGGTGATTCTCTGCCAGACCTGTAACATCACCAGACGCTGGGTATCTTCCCTGGTGATGCTCCGCCAGGCCTGTAACATCACCAGACGCTGGGTATCTTCCCTGGTGATGCTCCGCCAGGCCTGTAACATCACCAGACGCTGGGTATCTTCCCTGGTGATGCTCCGCCAGGCCTGTAACATCACCAGACGCTGGGTGTCTTCCCTGGTGATGCTCCGCCAGGCCTGTAACATCACCAGACGCTGGTATCTTCCCTGGTGATGCTCTGCCAGGCCTGTAACATCACCAGACGCTGGGTATCTTCCCTGGTGATGCTCTGCCAGGCCTGTAACATCACCAGACGCTGGGTATCTTCCCTGGTGATGCTCTGCCAGGCCTGTAACATCACCAGACGCTGGGTATCTTCCCTGGTGATGCTCTGCCAGGCCTGTAACATCACCAGGCGCTGGGTATCTTCCCTGGTGATGCTCTGCCAGGCCTGTAACATCACCAGACGCTGGGTATCTTCCCTGGTGATGCTCTGCCAGGCCTGTACTGCAGCCATCTTCAGTTCCTGCTTGTTTCGGGGACGTATTGCCTTCAGTCTCCTCTTCAGCATGTAAAATGTATGTTCAATTGGATTCAGATACGGTGATTGACTCAGCCAGTCAAGGATTTTCCACTTTTTGGCCATCAAAAACCCCTTCGTTGCTCTAGCAGTATGTTTAGGGTCATTGTCTTGTTGCGTGATGAAGTGCCGTCCAATGAATTTGGAGGCATTTGGTTTTATCTGAGCAGATAAAATATGTCTGTATTTCTTCAGAATTCATTGTTCTACTTCTGTCTGCAGTCACATCATCGATGAAGACAAGTGAGCCTGTTCCACTGACAGCCATACAGGCTCAAGCCATAACACCCCCTCCACCATCTTTCACGGATGAGGTGGTATGCCTTGGATCATGGGCATGCCTTTTTTTCCCTCCACACTTTCCTCTTTCCATCACTCCCGTACATGTTCATCTTTGTCTCATCTGTCCAAAATACTTTTTCCCAGACCTCTTGGAGCTCTTTTAGCAAACTGGAATCTCGCCTTTCTGTTCTTCAGTCAGTGGTTTGCATCTTGTAGTGTACCCTCTGTCGTCCTGCTGGTGAAGTCTTCTACGTATGGTAGACTTTGACACATCTACACCTGCATCCAGGAGAGTGTTTTTGATCTGTTGGTCTGTTGTCAGGGGGGGTTTCTTCACCATAGAGAGTATTCTCCCGTCATCCACTACAGTGGTCTTCCTCAGTCTACTGGGTCTTTTGACATAATTGAGTTCACCTGTTGTTTTTGTCTTGTTAATGACGAACCAAACTGTTGACTTGGGCATGCCCAGGGTTTTTGTAATGTTCCCGATTGATTGATTTTCACTTCTGAGCCTAATGACGGCCAGCTTCATTTGCATCGACACTGCTGTCTTCCTCATGTTGTCCGACCCCAACAACAACAACCTCCAAAGGCAATAGCAAAGTCTAGAATCAATACTATTCATCAACAGCTCGCCTGCATGCACTAACGAAACAAATGAATACACCTGCCTAACGACACATCTGTGAAGCAAATTAAACAAATACTTGTAGTACCTTTTAAAATGGGGGGACCATGTACACAAGGTGCTGACATTTTCTAAACGGTTCATCCGATATGTATGAAAATACCATCAAATTAAAGCTTACAGTCTGCACTTCTCCCTCGTTGTCATATTATCCTTTCAAACTCAAAGTGCAGAACCAAAATAGCAAAGAAATTGGTCACTGTCCAATGAATGATGGTGCTCACTGTATCTACAGGAGAGATGGCTTAACAGTATGACAGCCATGTTGCCTATAGCAACATACCACTAGCTACAGGGGAGATGGAATAACAGTATGACAGCCATGTTGCCTATAGCAACATACCACTAGCTACAGGGGAGATGGAATAACAGTATGACAGCCATGTTGCCTATAGCAACATACCATTAGCTACAGGGGAGATGGATTAACCGTATGAAAGCCATGTTGCCTATAGCAACATACCACTAGCTACAGGGGAGATGGATTAACAGTCGCTGAAAACACTGAGGTACAGAGAGAGAGTATAGCAACACTGAGGTACAGAGAGAGTATAGTAACACTGAGGTACAGAGAGAGAGAGTATAGCAACACTGAGGTACAGAGAGAGAGAGTATAGTAACACTGAGGTACAGAGAGAGAGTACAGCAACACTGAGGTACAGAGAGAGTATAGTAACACTGAGGTACAGAGAGAGAGTATAGTAACACTGAGGTACAGAGAGAGTATAGCAACACTGAGGTACAGAGAGAGAATAGTAACACTGAGGTACAGAGAGAGAGTATAGTAACACTGAGGTACAGGGAGAGAATAGCAACACTGAGGTACAGAGAGAGAATAGTAACACTGAGGTACAGAGAGAGTATAGTAACACTGAGGTACAGAGAGAGAGTATAACAACACTGAGGTACAGAGAGAGTATAGTAACACTGAGGTACAGAGAGAGTATAGCAACACTGAGGTACAGAGAGAGTATAGCAACACTGAGGTACAGAGAGAGAGTATAGTAACACTGAGGTACAGAGAGAGTATAGTAACACTGAGGTACAGAGAGAGTATAGCAACACTGAGGTACAGAGAGAGAGTATAGCAACACTGAGGTACAGAGAGAGTATAGTAACACTGAGGTACAGAGAGAGAGAGTATAGCAACACTGAGGTACAGAGAGAGTATAGTAACACTGAGGTACAGAGAGAGAGAGTATAGCAACACTGAGGTACAGAGAGAGTATAGTAACACTGAGGTACAGAGAGAGAGAGTATAGCAACACTGAGGTACAGAGAGAGAGAGTATAGTAACACTGAGGTACAGAGAGAGAGAGTATAGCAACACTGAGGTACAGAGAGAGAGTATAGCAACACTGAGGTACAGAGAGAGAGTATAGCAACACCGAGGTACAGAGAGAGAGAGTATAGCAACACTGAGGTACAGAGAGAGAGTATAGCAACACTGAGGTACAGAGAGAGTATAGCAACACTGAGGTACAGAGAGAGAGTATAGTAACACTGAGGTACAGAGAGAGAGTATAGCAACACTGAGGTATAGAGAGAGAGTATAGTAACACTGAGGTACAGAGAGAGTATAGCAACACTGAGGTACAGACAGAGAGTATAGTAACACTGAGGTACAGAGAGAGTATAGTAACACTGAGGTACAGAGAGAGAGTATAGCAACACTGAGGTACAGAGAGAGAGTATAGTAACACTGAGGTACAGAGAGAGAGAGTATAGTAACACTGAGGTACAGAGAAAGAATAGTAACACTGAGGTACAGAGAGAGTATAGCAACACTGAGGTACAGAGAGAGAATAGTAACACTGAGGTACAGAGAGAGAGAGTATAGCAACACTGAGGTACAGAGAGAGAATAGTAACACTGAGGTACAGAGAGAGAGAGAGTATAGCAACACTGAGGTACAGAGAGAGTATAGTAACACTGAGGAACAGAGAGAGAGAGAGTATAGCAACACTGAGGTACAGAGAGAGAGAGAGTATAGTAACACTGAGGTACAGAGAGAGAGAGTATAGCAACACTGAGGTACAGAGAGAGAATAGTAACACCGAGGTACAGAGAGAGAGAGTATAGCAACACTGAGGTACAGAGAGAGTATAGTAACACTGAGGGACAGAGAGAGAGAGTATAGCAACACTGAGGTACAGAGAGAGAGAGTATAGCAACACTGAGGTACAGAGAGAGAATAGTAACACTGAGGTACAGAGAGAGAGAGTATAGCAACACTGAGGTACAGAGAGAGTATAGTAACACTGAGGACAGGAGAGAGAGAGAGTATAGCAACACTGAGGTACAGAGAGAGAGTATAACAACACGGAGGTACAGAGAGAGAGTATAGCAACATTGAGGAACAGAGAGAGTATAGCAACACTGCGGTACAGAGAGAGAGTATAGTAACACTGAGGTACAGAGAGAGTATAGCAACACTGAGGTACAGAGACAGAATAGTAACACTGAGGTACAGAGAGAGAGAGTATAGCAACACTGCGGTACAGAGAGAGAATATAGCAACACTGAGGTACAGAGAGAGTATAGTAACACTGAGGTACAGAGACAGAATAGTAACACTGAGGTACAGAGAGAGTATAGCAACACTGAGGTACAGAGAGAGAGTATAGCAACACTGAGGTACAGAGAGAGTATAGCAACACTGAGGTACAGAGACAGAATAGTAACACTGAGGTACAGAGAGAGTATAGTAACACTGAGGTACAGAGAGAGAGTATAGTAACACTGAGGTACAGAGAGAGTAGCAACACTGAGGTACAGAGAGAGTAGCAACACTGAGGTACAGAGAGAGTATAGTAACACTGAGGTACAGAGAGAGTATAGTAACACTGAGGTACAGAGAGAGAGTATAGTAACACTGAGGTACAGAGAGAGTATAGCAACACTGAGGTACAGAGAGAGTATAGTAACACTGAGGTACAGAGAGAGAGTATAGTAACACTGAGGTACAGAGACAGAATAGTAACACTGAGGTACAGAGAGAGTATAGTAACACTGAGGTACAGAGAGAGAGAGTATAGCAACACTGAGGTACAGAGAGAGTATAGTAACACTGAGGTACAGAGAGAGAGAGTATAGCAACACTGCGGTACAGAGAGAGAGTATAGCAACACTGAGGTACAGAGAGAGTATAGTAACACTGAGGTACAGAGACAGAATAGTAACACTGAGGTACAGAGAGAGTATAGCAACACTGAGGTACAGAGAGAGAGTATAGCAACACTGAGGTACAGAGAGAGTATAGCAACACTGAGGTACAGAGACAGAATAGTAACACTGAGGTACAGAGAGAGTATAGCAGCACTGAGGTACAGAGAGAGTATAGCAACACTGAGGTACAGAGAGAGAGTATAGTAACACTGAGGTACAGAGAGAGAGTATAGCAACACTGAGGAACAGAGAGAGAGTATAGTAACACTGAGGTACAGAGAGAGAGTATAGCAACACTGAGGTACAGAGAGAGTATAGCAACACTGAGGTACAGAGAGAGTATAGTAACACTGAGGTACAGAGAGAGTATAGCAACCCTGAGGTACAGAGAGAGAGAGTATAGTAACACTGAGGAACAGAGAGAGAGTATAGTAACACTGAGGTACAGAGAGAGTATAGCAACACTGAGGTACAGAGAGAGAGAGAGTATAGTAACACTGAGGAACAGAGAGAGAGTATAGTAACACTGAGGTACAGAGAGAGTATAGCAACACTGAGGTACAGAGAGAGAGAGTATAGTAACACTGAGGAACAGAGAGAGAGTATAGCAACACTGAGGTACAGAGAGAGAGAGTATAGTAACACTGAGGAACAGAGAGAGTATAGCAACACTGAGGTACAGAGAGAGAGTATAGTAACACTGAGGAACAGAGAGAGAGTATAGTAACACTGAGGTACAGAGAGAGTATAGTAACACTGAGGTACAGAGAGAGAGAGTATAGCAACACTGAGGTACAGAGAGAGAGAGTATAACAACACTGAGGTACAGAGAGAGAGTATAGTAACACTGAGGTACAGAAAGAGAGAGAGTATAGCAACACTGAGGTACAGAGAGAGAGAGAGTATAGCAACACTGAGGTACAGAGAGAGAGAGAGTATAGCAACACTGAGGTACAGAGAGAGAGTATAGTAACACTGAGGTACACAGAGAGAGAGAGAGTATAGCAACACTGAGGTACAGAGAGAGAGAGAGTATAGCAACACTGAGGTACAGAGAGAGAGAGTATAGCAACACTGAGGTACAGAGAGAGAATAGTAACACTGAGGTACAGAGAGAGAGAGTATAGCAACACTGAGGTAGAGAGAGAGTATAGTAACACTGAGGGACAGAGAGAGAGAGAGTATAGCAACACTGAGGTACAGAGAGAGAGAGTAAAGCAAAACTGAGGTACACAGAGAGAATAGTAACACTGAGGTACAGAGAGAGAGAGTATAGCAACACTGAGGTACAGAGAGAGTATAGTAACACTGAGGACAGGAGAGAGAGAGAGTATAGCAACACTGAGGTACAGAGAGAGAGTATAACAACACTGAGGTACAGAGAGAGAGTATAGCAACACTGAGGTACAGAGAGAGAGTATAGTAACACTGAGGTACAGAGAGAGAGTATAGTAACACTGAGGTACAGAGAGAGAATAGTAACACTGAGGTACAGAGAGAGAGTATAGCAACATTGAGGAACAGAGAGAGTATAGCAACACTGCGGTACAGAGAGAGAGTATAGTAACACTGAGGTACAGAGAGAGTATAGCAACACTGAGGTACAGAGACAGAATAGTAACACTGAGGTACAGAGAGAGAGAGTATAGCAACACTGCGGTACAGAGAGAGAGTATAGCAACACTGAGGTACAGAGAGAGTATAGTAACACTGAGGTACAGAGACAGAATAGTAACACTGAGGTACAGAGAGAGTATAGCAACACTGAGGTACAGAGAGAGAGTATAGCAACACTGAGGTACAGAGAGAGTATAGCAACACTGAGGTACAGAGACAGAATAGTAACACTGAGGTACAGAGAGAGTATAGTAACACTGAGGTACAGAGAGAGAGTATAGTAACACTGAGGTACAGAGAGAGTAGCAACACTGAGGTACAGAGAGAGTAGCAACACTGAGGTACAGAGAGTATAGCAACACTGAGGTACAGAGAGAGTATAGCAACACTGAGGTACAGAGAGAGAGAGTATAGTAACACTGAGGAACAGAGAGAGAGTATAGCAACACTGAGGTACAGAGAGAGAGTATAGCAACACTGAGGTACAGAGAGAGAGAGTATAGCAACACTGAGGTACAGAGAGAGAGTATAGCAACACTGAGGTACAGAGAGAGAGTATAGCAACACTGAGGTACAGAGAGAGTATAGTAACACTGAGGTACAGAGAGAGAATAGCAACACTGAGGTACAGAGAGAGAGTATAGTAACACTGAGGTACAGAGAGAGAGTATAGCAACACTGAGGTACAGAGAGAGTATAGTAACACTGAGGTACAGAGAGAGAATAGTAACACTGAGGTACAGAGAGAGAGTATAGCAACACTGAGGTACAGAGAGAGTATAGTAACACTGAGGTACAGAGAGAGAGAGTATAGCAACACTGAGGTACAGAGAGAGTATAGTAACACTGAGGTACAGAGAGAGAATAGTAACACTGAGGTACAGAGAGAGATTATAGTAACACTGAGGTACAGAGAGAGAGAGTATAGTAACACTGAGGAACAGAGAGAGAGAGTATAGTAACACTGAGGTACAGAGAGAGAGAGAGTATAGTAACACTGAGGTACAGAGAGAGAGAGAGTATAGTAACACTGAGGTACAGAGAGAGAGTATAGCAACACTGGTTGTAATGTTCAAATTAAATCAAATCATATTTTATTTGTCACATGCGCCGAATACAACAGATGTAGGTAGACCTTACAGTGAAATGCGTACTTACAAGCCCTTAATTAACCAGCAATGCAGTTTTAAGAAAAATATGTTTTAAGTAACAAATAGATAAGTAAAAAAAATCTAATAAAAGGAACAAATCATTTAAAGAGCAGCAGTAAAATAACAATAGTGATGCTGTATCCAGGAGGTACCAGTCAATGTGGGGGGGGTACCGGTACAGAGTCAATGTGGGGGGGTACCGGTACAGAGTCAATGTGGGGGGGTACCGGTACAGAGTCAATGTGGGGGGGGGGGGTACCGGTACAGAGTCAATGTGGGGGGGGGTACCGGTACAGAGTCAATGTGGGGGGGGGTACCGGTACAGAGTCAATGTGGGGGGGGGTACCGGTACAGAGTCAATGTGGGGGGGGGTACCGGTACAGAGTCAATGTGGGGGGGTACCGGTACAGAGTCAATGTGGGGGGGGTCCCGGTACAGAGTCAATGTGGGGGGGTACCGGTACAGAGTCAATGTGGGGGGGTACCGGTACAGAGTCAATGTGGGGGGGGTACCGGTACAGAGTCAATGTGGGGGGGGGTACCGGTACAGAGTCAATGTGGGGGGGGGGGGGGGGTACCGGTACAGAGTCAATGTGGGGGGGGGGTACCGGTACAGAGTCAATGTGGGGGGGGGGTACCGGTACAGAGTCAATGTGGGGGGGGGTACCGGTACAGAGTCAATATGGGGGGGTACCGGTACAGAGTCAATGTGGGGGGGTACCGGTACAGAGTCAATGTGGGGGGGGGGGGGGGGGGGTACCGGTACAGAGTCAATGTGGGGGGGGGTACCGGTACAGAGTCAATGTGGGGGGGGGGTACCGGTACAGAGTCAATGTGGGGGGGGGGTACCGGTACAGAGTCAATGTGGGGGGGGGGTACCGGTACAGAGTCAATGTGGGGGGGGTACCGGTACAGAGTCAATGTGGGGGGGGGTACCGGTACAGAGTCAATGTGGGGGGGGTACCGGTACAGAGTCTATGTGGGGGGGGGGTACCGGTACAGAGTCAATGTGGGGGGGGGGGGGGGTACAGAGTCAATGTGGGGGGGGGGGGGGGGGGGTACCGGTACAGAGTCAATGTGGGGGGGGGTACCGGTACAGAGTCAATGTGGGGGGGGTACCGGTACAGAGTCAATGTGGGGGGGGTACCGGTACAGAGTCAATGTGGGGGGGTACCGGTACAGAGTCAATGTGGGGGGGGGTACCGGTACAGAGTCAATGTGGGGGGGGGGGTACCGGTACAGAGTCAATGTGGGGGGGGTACCGGTACAGAGTCAATGTGGGGGGGGTACCGGTACAGAGTCAATGTGGGGGGGGGGTACCGGTACAGAGTCAATGTGGGGGGGGTACCGGTACAGAGTCAATGTGGGGGGGGGGGGGGTACCGGTACAGAGTCAATGTGGGGGGGGTACCGGTACAGAGTCAATGTGGGGGGGGGTACCGGTACAGAGTCAATGTGGGGTGGGGTACCGGTACAGAGTCAATGTGGGGGGGGGTACCGGTACAGAGTCAATGTGGGGGGGTACCGGTACAGAGTCAATGTGGGGGGGGGGGGGGGGTACCGGTACAGAGTCAATGGGGGGGGGGTACCGGTACAGAGTCAATGTGGGGGGGGTACCGGTACAGAGTCAATGTGGGGGGGGACCGGTACCGAGTCAATGTGGGGGGGGTACCGGTACAGAGTCAATGTGGGGGGGGTACCGGTACAGAGTCAATGTGGGGGGGGGGGGGGGGTACCGGTACAGAGTCAATGTGGGGGGGTACCAGTACAGAGTCAATGTGGGGGGGTACCGGTACAGAGTCAATGTGGGGGGGGTACCGGTACAGAATCAATGTGGGGGGGGTACCGGTACAGAGTCAATGTGGGGGGGGTACCGGTACAGAGTCAATGTGGGGGGGGGTACCGGTACAGAGTCAATGTGGGGGGGGGTACCGGTACAGAGTCAATGTGGGGGGGGTACCGGTACAGAGTCAATGTGGGGGGGGTACCGGTACAGAGTCAATGTGGGGGGGTACCGGTACAGAGTCAATGTGGGGGCGGTACCCTTACAGAGTCAATGTGGGGGGGTACCGGTACAGAGTCAATGTGGGGGGGTACCGGTACAGAGTCAATGTGGGGGGGTACAGGTACAGAGTCAATGTGGGGGGGTACCGGTACAGAGTCAATGTGGGGGGGTACCGGTACAGAGTCAATGTGGGGGGGTACCGGTACAGAGCCAATGTGGGGGGTTACCGGTACAGAGTCAATGTGGGGGGGGGGGGGTACAGAGTCAATGTGGGGGGGTACCGGTACAGAGTCAATGTGGGGGGGGTACCGGTACAGAGTCAATGTGGGGGGGTACCGGTACAGAGTCAATGTGGGGGGGGGGGGGGGGGTACCGGTACAGAGACAATGTGGGGGGGGTACCGGTACAGAGTCAATGTGGGGGGGTACCGGTACAGAGTCAATGTGGGGGGGTACCGGTACACAGTCAATGTGGGGGGTACTGGTACAGAGTCAATGTGGGTGGGTACCGGTACAGAGTCAATGTGGGGGGGTACCGGTACAGAGTCAATGTGTGGGGGGGGGGGTGATGCAACCCGTCAGGATGCTCTCGTTGGTGCAGCTGTAGAACTTTTTGAGGATCTGAGGACCCATGCCAAATGTTTTCAGTCTCCTGAAGGGGAATAGGCTTCGTCGTGCCCTCTTCATGACCGTCTTGGTGTGTTTTGACCATGATAGTTTGTTGGTGATGTGGACATCAAGGAACTCGAAGCTCTCAACCTGCTCCACTACAGCCCTGTAGTGAGAATGGGTGCGTGCTCTGTCCTCCTTTTCCTGTAGTCCACAATCATCTCCTTTGTCTTGATCACGTTGAGGGAGAGGTTGTTGTCTTGGCACCACACGGCCAGGTCTCTGACCTTCTCCCTATAGGCTGTCTCATCGTTGTCAGGTCTCTGACCTTCTCCCTATAGGCTGTCTCGTCGTTGTCGGTGACCAGGCCTACAACTGTCGTGTGATCGCAAACTTAATGATGGTGTTGGAGTCGTGCCTGGTCATGTTGTCATGAGTGAGCAGGGAACTGAAACAGTTCAAACCCCTGACTAAAATAGACTGGAATAGTCTCTGAAATCATGCATGCACAGAGGACAGAGTGATTCTGGAGACAGTACAGATTTATATACGAGATACAGAGGACTGAAAATAGCTACTGTACATTACAGCTCTCTCTCTCTCTACATCTCTCCCCCTGTCCTCTTTCTCTCCATCCCCCTCTTCCTCCCTTTCCCTCCCAGGTGGAGATAGAGAGGGGGAAGACGTTACACATCAAGGCCCTAGCGGTGGGAGACCTGAATAAGACAGGTCAGAGAGGAGTGTTCTTTGAGCTCAACGGGCAGCTGCGGTCAGTCCTGGTCAAAGATAATGTGGCCATGAAGGTAAGTCTGATTTATTGGTTAATTATTAGACGGATTGAAGGTTGAAGTCTGGACTGGACCGGACCGGACTGGAGCGGACTGGACAAGACTAGACTGGACTGGACCGGACTGGACCGGACTGGACAAGACTAGACTGGACTGGACCGGACCGGACTGGACCGGACCGGACAAGACTAGACTGGACCGGACTGGACAAGACTAGACTGGACTGGACTGGACCGGACTGGACAAGACTGGACTGGACCGGACTGGACAAGACTAGACTGGACTGGACCGGATCGGACCGGACAAGACTAGACTGGACTGGACCGGACCGGACTGGACAAGACTAGACTGGACTGGACAAGACTAGACTGGACTGGACAGGACCGGACTGGACAAGACTAGACTGGACTGGACAAGACTAGACTGGACTGGACTGGACAGGACCGGACTGGACAAGACTAGACTGGACTGGACAGGACCGGACTGGACAAGACTAGACTGGACTGGACAAGACTAGACTGGACTGGACCGGACTGGACAAGACTAGACTGGACTGGACTGGACAGGACCGGACTGGACAAGACTAGACTGGACTGGACCGGACTGGACAAGACTAGACTGGACTGGACAAGACTAGACTGGACCGGACCGGACTGGACAAGACTAGACTGGACCGGACTGGACAAGACTAGACTGGACTGGACAAGACTAGACTGGAATGGACCGGACTGGACAAGACTAGACTGGACTGGACCGGACCGGACAAGACTAGACTGAACCGGACTGGACTGTGAACGTTTGATCTCAAGGTTGAAGGGAGCATTGCTGTTACCTTGCTCTCTTTATTCATATCCTCATGACATCATCAATCTAGGTCTCACTGTTGAAGAGCAAAGACACCTAGGATCTTATAGATCCATCAAATCCTTGATTGATTGCTGATTGATTTGATCTCCCCACCTCCCCCTTCTACAGGAGATGAAGTTTCATCCTAAGGCTCTGAAGTCCGTCCGGGGTCAGGTAGGGGCACCCATGCCCGGAAAGGTCATCGAGGTCAAAGTTGAGCCTGGTCAGAAGGTGGAGAAGGGTCAGCCACTTTGTGTTCTGTCAGCTATGAAGATGGAGACTGTGGTCAACTCTCCGCTGACTGGGGTTGTCACGGTGATCCATGTGAACACTGATACTAGTCTGGAAGGAGATGACTTGATATTGGAAATCACTGCAGAGGAGTAGAGAGGAGTAGGAGAGAGAGAGACAGAGAGACAGAGAGAGAGGAGGAGGAAGAGGAGGAGGAGGAGGAGTGAGAGAGACAGAGAGACAGAGAGAGAGAGAGAGAGGCAGAGAGAGAGAGAGAGAGAGAGAGACAGAGAGAGAGAGAGAGAGAGAGAGAGACAGAGAGACAGAGAGGGAGAGAGAGAGAAAGAGAGGAGTAGAGAGGAGCAGGAGAGAGAGAGAGAGAGAGAGAGAGAGAGAGAGAGAGAGAGAGAGAGAGAGGAGAGAGAGAGAGAGAGAGAGAGAGAGAAGAGAGAGAGAGAGAGAGAGAGAGAGAGAGAGAGAGAGAGAGAGAGAGGACGAGAGAGGAAGAGGAGGAGAGAGAGAGAGAGGAGAGAGAGAGAGAGAGAGAGAGAGAGAGAGAAAAGAGGAGGAGCAGGAGGAGGAGGAGAGAGAGAGAGAGAGAGAGAGAGAGAGAGAGAGAGAGAGAGAGAGAGAGAGAGAGAGAGAGAGAGAGAGAGAGAGAGAGAGAGAGAGAGAGAAATTGGTTTTATTTTAGCTGAGTAATTATTCGTTGGTGAATGAATTACCTTTACTAATGATGTTTATATTAACAGCAATAACGTGGTGACTCTGGGGATAGAGTGTATTTAGCTGTTGATATTCTCCTGTGTGTGTGTGTCTTTGCGCTTTTGTGTGTGTTTGTGTTTGTCACCGGCTGCAAAATTGTTTTAATGTTTTAATGTTAAATCTAGCGGAGCGGGAAAACCTATTCCTGAGGCTTTGAAATATTAATGGTAACATTTTGTTAGCCGCTGCCTGACGCTACAAGCGCGCAATGCATCGTGGGACAGTTGTCATGGCAACGTCACTGTCGTCATCTCGCACATTTTGGAATAGAATCAAGCAATCAGGTTAAGTTAGGCTATAATAATTGTTATAATCATATTATGTTGATGTTACTTTGTTTATAATGATTGGATTTTTAATTTAGTTTTTGACGGTTTTCCATCGTGTCTTAATAAAGTAGTCTGCATCTACTGACGGACTTGAATATTACTTTACTTTAAAATGTTTAAAAATGTTTTTCCAGCACAGACTTAAATGTTTTATTGAAATGAGATGACTTATGAGATGAATATTTTGTACCAGATGCTTTGAACATGAACAGGTCTGAATTATATATTATATTATATATTGGTACGTTTTTCTCAAAAGCTACTTTTTACCTCATTCCCCCCACCCTCCCTCTCTCCCTCCCTCCCTGCCTCCTTCCTGCCTCCCTCCCTGGCTCCCTTCCTAATCCCTTTCTCCATGCCTCCC
>NW_026600311.1:143749-151249 GCF_029448725.1 Salvelinus fontinalis | reverse complement strand
TGGGGAGTGATGGAGGGATGGAAGGAGAAGGGGAGGGGAGTGAAAGAGGAGAGATGGGGGAGTGAGGAAGAGATGGAAGGAGGAGGGGAGTGAAAGAGGAGAGATGGGGAGTGAGGGAGGGATGGAAGGAGAAGGGAAGGGGAGTGAAAGAGGAGAGATGGGGAGTGAGGGAGGGATGGAAGGAGAAGGGAAGGGGAGTGAAAGAGGAGAGATGGGGGAGTGAGGAAGAGATGGAAGGAGGAGGGGAGTGAAAGAGGAGAGATGGGGAGTGAGGGAGGGATGGAAGGAGAAGGGAAGGGGAGTGAAAGAGGAGAGATGGGGAGTGAGGGAGGGATGGAAGGAGGAGGGGAGTGAAAGAGGAGAGATGGGGAGTGAGGGAGGGATGGAAGGAGAAGGGAAGGGGAGTGAAAGAGGAGAGATGGGGAGTGATGGAGAGAGCTTGTTGAGTGTGTTTTGTTGTTTTGTAGTAAATGAGCTCACGGTATGGTGTACCTGAAGACTGAAATCACACTACACATACACACACACCACACACACACACACACACACACACACACACACACACACACCACACACACACACACACACACACACACACACACACACACACACACACACACACACACACACACACACCAAACAGGTCGGATAGCTTTGTTGTTTTAAAACTTCTATACACGATCAAGTCAACGTTACATTTCTTCTAGGATTTGTGTCATGAAAGCTTCTGAGTTGTTCAAATGACTGTTTATGTTTCCCTATCTAGAGAGTAGTGGACCAGAACAGACTCATCTAGAGAGTAGTGGACCAGAACAGACTCATCTAGAGAGTAGTGGACCAGAACAGACTCATCTAGAGAGTGGTGGACCAGAACAGACTCATCTAGAGAGTAGTGGACCAGAACAGACTCATCTAGAGAGTAGTGGACCAGAACAGACTCAACTAGAGAGTAGTGGACCAGAACAGACTCGTCTAGAGAGTAGTGGACCAGAACAGACTCATTTACAGTAGTGGACCAGAACAGACTCGTCTAGAGAGTAGTGGATCACAACAGACTCAACTAGAGAGTAGTGGACCAGAACAGACTCATCTAGAGAGAAGTGGACCAGAACAGACTCATCTACAGAGTAGTGGACCAGAACAGACTCATCTAGAGAGTAGTGGACCAGAACAGACTCATCTACAGAGTAGTGGACCAGAACAGAATCATCTAGAGAGTAGTGGACCAGAACAGACTCATCTAGAGAGAAGTGGACCAGAACAGACTCATCTAGAGAGTAGTGGGCCAGAACAGACTCAACAAGCGAGTAGTGGACCAGAACAGACTCATCTAGAGAGTAGTGGACCAGAACAGACTATTCTACAGAGTAGTGGACCAGAACAGACTCATCTAGAGAGTAGTGGACCAGAACAGACTCATCTAGAGAGTAGTGGACCAGAACAGACTCATCTAGAGAGTAGTGGACCAGAACAGACTATCTAGAGAGTAGTGGACCAGAACAGACTCATCTAGAGAGTAGTGGACCAGAACAGACTAATTTAGAGAGTAGTGGACAAGAACAGACTCATCTACAGAGTAGTGGACCAGAACAGACTCATCTAGAGAATAGTGGATCAAGTCAACGTTACATTTCTTCTAGGATTTGTGTCATGAAAGCTTCTGAGTTGTTCAAATGACTGTTTATGTTTCCCTATCTAGAGAGTAGTGGACCAGAACAGACTCATCTAGAGAGTAGTGGACCAGAACAGACTCATCTAGAGAGTAGTGGACCAGAACAGACTCATCTAGAGAGTAGTGGACCAGAACAGACTCATCTAGAGAGTGGTGGACCAGAACAGACTCATCTAGAGAGTAGTGGACCAGAACAGACTCATCTAGAGAGTAGTGGACCAGAACAGACTCATCTAGAGAGTAGTGGACCAGAACAGACTCAACTAGAGAGTAGTGGACCAGAACAGACTCGTCTAGAGAGTAGTGGACCAGAACAGACTCATCTACAGGGTAGTGGACCATAACAGACTCATCTAGAGAGTAGTGGACCAGAACAGACTCATCTAGAGAGTAGTGGACCAGAACAAGCTCATCTAGAGAGTAGTGGACCAGAACAAGCTCATCTAGAGAGTAGTGGACCAGAACAGACTCATCTAGAGAGTAGTGGACCAGAACAGGCTCATCTAGAGAGTAGTGGACCAGAACAGACTCATCTAGAGAGTAGTGGACCAGAACAAGCTCATCTAGAGAGTAGTGGACCAGAACAGACTCAACTAGAGAGTAGTGGACCAGAACAGACTCATCTAGAGAGTAGTGGACCAGAACAGACTCATCTACAGAGTAGTGGACCAGAACAGACTCATCTACAGAGTAGTGGACCAGAACAGACTCATCTACAGAGTAGTGGACCAGAACAAGCTCATCTAGAGAGTAGTGGACCAGAACAGACTCATCTACAGAGTAGTGAACCAGAACAGACTCATCTAGAGAGTAGTGGACCCGAACAAGCTCATCTAGAGAGTATTGGACCAGAACAAGCTCATCTAGAGAGTAGTGGACCAGAACAAGCTCATCTAGAGAGTAGTGGACCAGAACAGACTCATCTAGATAATAGTGGACCAGAACAGACTCATCTAGAGAGTAGTGGACCAGAACAAGCTCATCTAGAGAGTAGTGGACCAGAACAGACTCATCTACAGAATAGTGGACCAGAACAGACTCATCTAGAGAGTAGTTGACCAGAACAGACTCATCTAGAGAGTAGTGGACCAGAACAGACTCATCTAGAGAGTAGTGGACCAGAACAGACTCATCTACAGAGTAGTGGACCAGAACAAACTGATCTAGAGAGTAGTGGACCAGAACAAACTCATCTAGAGAGTAGTGGACCAGAACAAACTCATCTAGAGAGTAGTGGATCAGAACAGACTCATCTACAGAGTAGTGGACCAGAACAGACTCATCTAGAGAGTAGTGGACCAGAACAGACTCATCTAGAGAGTAGTGGACCAGAACAGACTCATCTACAGAGTAGTGGACCAGAACAAGCTCATCTAGAGAGTAGTGGACCAGAACAGACTCATCTACAGAGTAGTGAACCAGAACAGACTCATCTAGAGAGTAGTGGACCCGAACAAGCTCATCTAGAGAGTATTGGACCAGAACAAGCTCATCTAGAGAGTAGTGGACCAGAACAAGCTCATCTAGAGAGTAGTGGACCAGAACAGACTCATCTAGATAACAGTGGACCAGAACAGACTCATCTAGAGAGTAGTGGACCAGAACAAGCTCATCTAGAGAGTAGTGGACCAGAACAGACTCATCTACAGAATAGTGGACCAGAACAGACTCATCTAGAGAGTAGTTGACCAGAACAGACTCATCTACAGAGTAGTGGACCAGAACAAACTCATCTAGAGAGTAGTGGACCAGAACAAACTCATCTAGAGAGTAGTGGACCAGAACAAACTCATCTAGAGAGTAGTGGACCAGAACAGACTCATCTACAGAGTAGTGGACCAGAACAGACTCATCTAGAGAGTAGTGGACCAGAACAGACTATCTAGAGAGTAGTGGACCAGAACAAACTCATCTAGAGAGTAGTGGACCAGAACAAACTCAACTAGAGAGTAGTGGACCAGAACAGACTCATCTACAGAGTAGTGGACCAGAACAAACTCATCTAGAGAGTAGTGGACCAGAACAAACTCATCTAGAGAGTAGTGGACCAGAACAAACTCATCTAGAGAGTAGTGGACCAGAACAGACTCGTCTAGAGAGTAGTGGACCAGAACAGACTCGTCTAGAGAGTAGTGGACCAGAACAGACTCATCTACAGAGTAGTGGACCAGAACAAACTCATCTAGAGAGTAGTGGACCAGAACAGACTCATCTACAGAGTAGTGGACCAGAACAAACTCATCTACAGAGTAGTGGACCAGAACAGACTCATCTACAGAGTAGTGGACCAGAACAGACTCATCTAGATAGTAGTGGACCAGAACAGACTCAACAAGCGAGTAGTGGACCAGAACAGACTCATCTAGAGAGTAGTGGACCAGAACAGACTCATCTAGAGAGTAGTGGACCAGAACAGACTCATCTAGAGAGTAGTGGACCAGAACAGACTCATCTAGAGAGTAGTGGACCAGAACAGACTATCTAGAGAGTAGTGGACCAGAACAGACTCATCTAGAGAGTAGTGGACCAGAACAGACTCATCTAGAGAGTAGTGAACCAGAACAGACTCATCTAGAGAGTAGTGGACCCGAACAAGCTCATCTAGAGAGTATTGGACCAGAACAAGCTCATCTAGAGAGTAGTGGACCAGAACAAGCCCATCTAGAGAGTAGTGGACCAGAACAGACTCATCTAGATAATAGTGGACCAGAACAGACTCATCTAGAGAGTAGTGGACCAGAACAAGCTCATCTAGAGAGTAGTGGACCAGAACAGACTCATCTACAGAATAGTGGACCAGAACAGACTCATCTAGAGAGTAGTTGACCAGAACAGACTCATCTAGAGAGTAGTGGACCAGAACAGACTCATCTAGAGAGTAGTGGACCAGAACAGACTCATCTACAGAGTAGTGGACCAGAACAAACTCATCTAGAGAGTAGTGGACCAGAACAAACTCATCTAGAGAGTAGTGGACCAGAACAAACTCATCTAGAGAGTAGTGGACCAGAACAGACTCATCTAGAGAGTAGTGGACCAGAACAGACTCATCTAGAGAGTAGTGGACCAGAACAGACTCATCTAGAGAGTAGTGGACCAGAACAAACTCATCTAGAGAGTAGTGGACCAGAACAAACTCAACTAGAGAGTAGTGGACCAGAACAGACTCATCTACAGAGTAGTGGACCAGAACAAACTCATCTAGAGAGTAGTGGACCAGAACAAACTCATCTAGAGAGTAGTGGACCAGAACAAACTCATCTAGAGAGTAGTGGACCAGACCAGACTCGTCTAGAGAGTAGTGGACCAGAACAGACTCATCTAGAGAGTAGTGGACCAGAACAGACTCATCTAGAGAGTAGTGGACCAGAACAGACTCATCTACAGAGTAGTGGACCAGAACAGACTCATCTACAGAGTAGTGGACCAGAACAAGCTCATCTAGAGAGTAGTGGACCAGAACAGACTCATCTACAGAGTAGTGAACCAGAACAGACTCATCTAGAGAGTAGTGGACCCGAACAAGCTCATCTAGAGAGTATTGGACCAGAACAAGCTCATCTAGAGAGTAGTGGACCAGAACAAGCTCATCTAGAGAGTAGTGGACCAGAACAGACTCATCTAGATAATAGTGGACCAGAACAGACTCATCTAGAGAGTAGTGGACCAGAACAAGCTCATCTAGAGAGTAGTGGACCAGAACAGACTCATCTACAGAATAGTGGACCAGAACAGACTCATCTAGAGAGTAGTTGACCAGAACAGACTCATCTACAGAGTAGTGGACCAGAACAAACTCATCTAGAGAGTAGTGGACCAGAACAAACTCATCTAGAGAGTAGTGGACCAGAACAAACTCATCTAGAGAGTAGTGGACCAGAACAGACTCATCTACAGAGTAGTGGACCAGAACAGACTCATCTAGAGAGTAGTGGACCAGAACAGACTCATCTAGAGAGTAGTGGACCAGAACAAACTCATCTAGAGAGTAGTGGACCAGAACAAACTCAACTAGAGAGTAGTGGACCAGAACAGACTCATCTACAGAGTAGTGGACCAGAACAAACTCATCTATAGAGTAGTGGACCAGAACAAACTCATCTAGAGAGTAGTGGACCAGAACAAACTCATCTAGAGAGTAGTGGACCAGAACAGACTCATCTAGAGAGTAGTGGACCAGAACAGACTCATCTAGAGAGTAGTGGACCAGAACAGACTCATCTACAGAGTAGTGGACCAGAACAAACTCATCTAGAGAGTAGTGGACCAGAACAGACTCATCTACAGAGTAGTGGACCAGAACAAACTCATCTACAGAGTAGTGGACCAGAACAGACTCATCTACAGAGTAGTGGACCAGAACAGACTCATCTAGATAGTAGTGGACCAGAACAGACTCGTCTAGAGAGTAGTGGACCAGAACAGACTCATCTACAGAGTAGTGGACCAGAACAGACTCATCTAGAGAGTAGTGGACCAGAACAGACTCAACTAGAGAGTAGTGGACCAGAACAGACTCGTCTAGAGAGTAGTGGACCAGAACAGACTCATCTACAGAGTAGTGGACCAGAACAGACTAATCTAGAGAGTAGTGGACCAGAACAGACTCATCTAGAGAGTAGTGGACCGGAACAGACTCATCTAGAGAGTAGTGGACCAGAACAGACTCAACTAGAGAGTAGTGGACCAGAACAGACTCATCTACAGATTAGTGGACCAGAACAAACTCATCTAGAGAGTAGTGGACCAGAACAGACTCATCTAGAGAGTAGTGGACCAGAACAGACTCATCTAGAGAGTAGTGGACCAGAACAGACTCATCTAGAGAGTAGTGGACCAGAACAAGCTCATCTACAGAGTAGTGGACCAGAACAGACTCATCTAGAGAGTAGTGGACCAGAACAGACTCATCTAGAGAGTAGTGGACCAGAACAGACTCATCTACAGGGTAGTGGACCAGAACAGACTCATCTAGAGAGTAGTGGACCAGAACAGACTCATCTAGAGAGTAGTGGACCAGAACAGACTCATCTAGAGAGTAGTGGACCAGAACAAGCTCATCTAGAGAGTAGTGGACCAGAACAAGCTCATCTAGAGAGTAGTGGACCAGAACAGACTCATCTAGAGAGTAGTGGACCAGAACAGGCTCATCTAGAGAGTAGTGGACCAGAACAGACTCATCTAGAGAGTAGTGGACCAGAACAAGCTCATCTAGAGAGTAGTGGACCAGAACAGACTCAACTAGAGAGTAGTGGACCAGAACAGACTCATCTAGAGAGTAGTGGACCAGAACAGACTCATCTACAGAGTAGTGGACCAGAACAAACTCATCTAGAGAGTAGTGGACCAGAACAAACTCATCTAGAGAGTAGTGGACCAGAACAAGCTCATCTAGAGAGTAGTGGACCAGAACAGACTCATCTAGAGAGTAGTGGACCAGAACAGACTCATCTAGAGAGTAGTGGACCAGAACAAACTCATCTAGAGAGTAGTGGACCAGAACAAACTCAACTAGAGAGTAGTGGACCAGAACAGACTCATCTACAGAGTAGTGGACCAGAACAAACTCATCTAGAGAGTAGTGGACCAGAACAAACTCATCTAGAGAGTAGTGGACCAGAACAAACTCATCTAGAGAGTAGTGGACCAGACCAGACTCGTCTAGAGAGTAGTGGACCAGAACAGACTCATCTAGAGAGTAGTGGACCAGAACAGACTCATCTAGAGAGTAGTGGACCAGAACAGACTCATCTACAGAGTAGTGGACCAGAACAGACTCATCTACAGAGTAGTGGACCAGAACAAGCTCATCTAGAGAGTAGTGGACC
>NW_026600311.1:128749-138749 GCF_029448725.1 Salvelinus fontinalis | reverse complement strand
CCAGAGACGAACAGGAAACAGGATGCCACTACTTTAGACCAGAGCAGAACAGGAAACAGGATGCCACTACTTTAGACCAGAGACCTAAAGGAAACAGGATGCCACTACTTTAGACCAGAGACGAACAGGAAAGAGGATGCCACTACTTTAGACCAGAGACAAACAGGAAACAGGATGCCACTACTTTAGAACAGAGACCTAAAGGAAACAGGATGCCACTACTTTAGACCAGAGACGAACAGGAAACAGGATGCCACTACTTTAGACCAGAGACCTACAGGAAACAGGATGCCACTACTTTAGAACAGAGACCTACAGGAAACAGGATGCCACTACTTTAGACCAGAGACGAACAGGAAACAGGATGCCACTACTTTAGACCAGAGCAGAACAGGAAACAGGATGCCACTACTTTAGACCAGAGCCAAACAGGAAACAGGATGCTACTACTTTAGACCAGAGACGAACAGGAAACAGGATGCCACTACTTTAGACCAGAGACCTAAAGGAAACAGGATGCCACTACTTTAGACCAGAGACGAACAGGAAACAGGTTGCCACTACTTTAGACCAGAGACGAACAGGAAACAGGATGCCAATGTCTTTAGAACAGAGACCTACAGGAAACAGGATGCCACTACTTTAGAACAGAGACCTAAAGGAAACAGGATGCCACTACTTTAGACCAGAGACGAACAGGAAACAGGATGCCACTACTTTAGACCAGAGACGAACAGGAAACAGGATGCCACAACTTTAGACCAGAGACCTAAAGGAAACAGGATGCCACTACTTTAGACCAGAGACGAACAGGAAAAAGGATGACACTAGTTTAGACCAGAGACGAACAGGAAACAGGATGCCACTACTTTAGACCAGAGACCTAAAGGAAACAGGATGTCACTACTTTAGACCAGAGACCTAAAGGAAACAGGATGCCACTACTTTAGACCAGAGACCTAAAGGAAACAGGATGCCACTACTTTAGACCAGAGACGAACAGGAAACAGGATGCCACTACTTTAGAACAGAGACCTAAAGGAAACAGGATGCCACTACTTTAGACCAGAGACGAACAGGAAACAGGATGCCACTACTTTAGAACAGAGACCTAAAGGAAACAGGATGCCACTACTTTAGACCAGAGACGAACAGGAAACAGGATGCCACTACTTTAGACCAGAGACGAACAGGAAACAGGATGCCACTACTTTAGAACAGAGACCTAAAGGAAACAGGATGCCACTACTTTAGACCAGAGATGAACAGGAAACAGGATGCCACTACTTTAGACCAGAGACCTAAAGGAAACAGGATGCCACTACTTTAGACCAGAGACGAACAGGAAACAGGATGCCACTACTTTAGACCAGAGACCTAAAGGAAACAGGATGCCACTACTTTAGACCAGAGACGAACAGGAAACAGGATGCTACTACTTTAGACCAGAGACGAACAGGAAACAGGATGCCACTACTTTAGACCAGAGACCTAAAGGAAACAGGATGCCACTACTTTAGACCAGAGACGAACAGGAAACAGGATGCCACTACTTTAGACCAGAGACGAACAGGAAACAGGATGCCACTACTTTAGACCAGAGATGAACAGGAAACAGGATGCCACTACTTTAGACCAGAGACCTACAGGAAACAGGATGCCACTACTTTAGAACAGAGACCTAAAGGAAACAGGATGCCACTACTTTAGACCAGAGACGAACAGGAAACAGGATGCCACTACTTTAGAACAGAGACCTACAGGAAACAGGATGCCACTACTTTAGACCAGAGACCTAAAGGAAACAGGATGCCACTACTTTAGACCAGAGACGAACAGGAAACAGGATGCCACTACATTAGACCAGAGACGAACTACAAACAGGATACCACTACTTTAGACCAGAGACCTAAAGGAAACAGGATGCCACTACTTTAGACCAGAGATCTAAAGGAAACAGGATGCCACTACTTTAGACCAGAGACGAACAGAAAACAGGATGCCACTACTTTAGACCAGAGACGAACAGGAAACAGGATGCCACTACTTTAGACCAGAGACCTAAAGGAACCAGGATGCCACTAATTTAGACCAGAGACAGGAAACAGGATACCACTTCGGAAGTACCTTTCATCTGTTCTATTCAGGAGCCCCACACTGTGCAAAAACTAGTTAATATTGTTTCCATGCCATCAACGTAAGAGAAATTCTTATTTTTTTCACACAACTTTTAACCTAAATACTGTTTTTTTTTGTTGACGTCTGTGCTCAGTTGGAGGGTTCCACCTAAACTAGTGGATCTATATACATATAATATCTATCTCTTCTCTCTCTCTAGCAAGTGAAATGGATAAACAATCAAAAGTATTACACTTGCACAAGTTCCAAAAGAATAAAGACATTTCAAATGTCATATTATGTCTATATACAGTGTTGTAATAATTAAACATAAATATGGGTTGTATTTTCGATGGTGTTTGTTCTTCACTGGTTGCCCTTTTCTTGTGGCAACAGGTCACAAATCTTGCTGCTGTGATGTCACTGTGTGTAACGGTGGTTCTCCTCCTCTTCAACCGAAGAGGAGGAGTAGTGATTGAACCAAGGCGCAGCGTTGTGAGATGACATATTTTAATTAAACAAGACGGAAAAAACACGAAACGAAAACACTTGAATAATTAACAAAATAACGAAACGAAAAAGTAGACAGACCTGAACTATACGAACTTACATATAACGCGAAGAACGCACGAACAGGGAAAATAGACTACACAAAAAGAACGATGTACAAACAAACCGAACAGTCCCGTATGGTGCGACAAACACTGACACAGGAGACAACCACCCACAACGAACACTGTGAAACAACCTACCTAAATATGACTCTCAATTAGAGGAACGCCAAACACCTGCCTCTAATTGAGAGCCATACCAGGCAACCCTTAAACCAACATAGAAACAGACAACATAGAATGCCCACCCAAACTCACGTCCTGACCAACTAACACATACAACAAACTAACAGAAATAGATCAGGAACGTGACACTGTGGTATTTCACCCGGTAGATATGGGAGTTTCTCAAAATTGGATTTGTTTTCGAATTCTTTGTGGATCTGTGTAATCTGAGGGAAATATGTGTCTCTAATATGGTCATAAATTTGACAGGAGGTTAGGAAGTGCAGCTCAGTTTTCACCTCATTTTGTGGGCAGTGAGCACATAGCCTGTCTTCTCAGGAGAGCCAGGTCTGCCTACGGCAACCTTTCTCAATAGCAAGGCTATGCTCACTGAGCCTGTACATAGTCAAAGGTATCCTTAAGTTTGGGTCAGTCACAGTGGTCAGGTATTCTGCCACTGTGTACTCTCTGTTTAGGGCCAAATAGCATTCTAGTTTGCTCTGTTTTTTTGTTAATTCTTTCCAATGTGTTAAGTAATTATCTTTTTGTTTTCTCATGATTTGGTTGGGTCTAATTGTGTTGCTGTCCTGGGGTTCTGTAGGGTCTGTTTGTGTTTGTGAACAGAGCCCCAGGACCAGCTTGCTAAGGGGACTCTTCTCCAGGTTCATCTCTCTGTAGGTGATGGCTTTGTTATGGAAGGTTTGGGAATCGCTTCCTTTTAGGTGGTTGTAGAATTTAACGGCTCTTTTATGGGTTTTGATAATTAGCGGGTATCGGCCTAATTCTGCTCTGCATGCATTATTTGGTGTTTTACGTTGTACACCAAGGATATTTTTTCAGAATTTTGCAGAGTCTCAATTTGGGGTTTGTCCCATTTTGTGAATTCTTGGTTGGTGAGCAGACCCCAGATCTCACAACCATAAAGGTCAATCAGTTGTATAACTGATTCAAGTATTTTTGCCAGATCCTAATTGGTATGTCGAATTGTATGTTCCTTTTGATGGCATAGAATGCCCTTCTTGCCTTGTCTCTCAGATTGTTCACTGCTTTGTGGAAGTTACCTGTGGCGCTGATGTTTAGGCAAAGGTATGTATAGTTTTATGTGTGCTCTAGGGCAACGGTGTCTAGATGGAATTTGTATTTGTGGTCCTGGCGACTGGACCTTTTTTGGAACACCATTATTTTGGTCTTAATGAGATTTACTGTCAGGGCCCAGGTCTGACAGAATCTGTGCAGAATATCTAGGTGCTGCTGTAGGCCCTCCTTGGTTGGTGACAGAAGCACCAGATCATCAGCAAACAGTAGACATTTAACTTCAGATTCTAGAAGGGTGAGGCCGGGTGCTGCAGACTGTTCTAGTGCTCTAGCCAATTAAATTTTTTTTTTTTTTTTGAAGAGGGTGGGGCTTAAGCTGCATCCCTGTTTCACCCCACGGCCCTGTGGAAAGAAATGTGTTTGTTTTTTGCCAATTTTGTTTGTTTACGTAGATTTTATAATGTTGTATGTTTTTCCCCCAACACCACTTCCCATCACTTTGTTTAGCAGACCCTCATGCTAAATTGAGTCAAAAGCTTTTTTGAAGTCAACAAAGCATGAGAAGACTTTTGGTTTGTTTGGTTGTCAATTAGGGTGTGCAGGGTGAATACATGGTCTGTCGTGTGATAATTTGTCAAAAGCCAATTTGACATTTGCTCAGTACATTGTTTTCACTGAGTAAGTGTACAAGTCTGCTGTTAATGACAATGCAGAGGATTTTCCCAAGGTTGGTGTTGACGCAAGTTAATGGGGTCAAATTTGTCTCCGCTTTTGTGGATTGAGGTGATCAGTCCTTGGTTCCAAATAATGGGGAAGATGCCAGAGCTGAGGATGATGTTAAAGAGTTTTAGTATAGCCAATTGGAATTTGTTGTCTGTATATTTTATCTTTTCATTGAGGATATATCATTAACACCACAGGCCTTTTTGTGTTGGAGGGTTTGTATTTTGTCCTGTAGTTCATTCAATGTAATTGGAGAATCCAGTGGGTTCTGTTAGTCTTTAATAGATGATTCTAAGATTTGTATTAAATCATGTATATGTTTTTGCTGTTAGTTCTTTGTTATAGAGCCAAAAAGATTGGAGAAGTGGTTTATCCATACATCTCCATTTTGGATAGACAACTCTTCGTATTGTTTGTTTAATGTTTTCCAATTTTCCCAGAAGTGGTTAGATTCTATGGATTTTTCAACTACATTGAGCTGATTTCTAACATGCTGTTCCTTCTTTTTCCGTAGTGTATTTCTGTATTGTTTTCTGTATGCCAAATTAGTATACCCCCTGAGTCTCTTCCCTGTTTCACACCTGGTAGTTTGGTGGATGGGACTACCAGCTCTCTGTAACCTAGAGGGCAACCAGTGGGTCCGTCTCCTCTATACCAGGTTTCGTACCTGGTAGTTTGGTGGATGGGACTACCAGCTCTCTGACCCAGTGGGTCCGTCTCCTCTATACCATGTTTCTTGTAAGATGACAATGTCTGTATTTCCAAATAATTTGATGTAGTCTGGGTTCCTGCTCTTTAGGCCAAAGACAGATGACCTCAGACCTTGTATGTTCCAGGATGAGATAGTAAAATCTTTGTGTTCCATAGTGTCTAGTGTTGTTTTTGTGTGGTTGAGTCCCGGACCATCACAGTAGGTGTGAGCAGAGCATGTTGATTGTGGATTGTGTGGACTAGAACTATGAGCTCCAACATGTCTCTCTCCAGCTCTGTGAATTTATCCCTCTCAGTGATGGAGGAGCAGTGCAGTTGTGTGACCTGGGTGGGTTCAGTGCTGGGGGGGGGGGGGGGGGACTATCCTCGTCTGAAGGGGCAGTTTGAAGAGGTGTGATCAGACTCAGTCAGGATGAGGGAGTCGTAACAGAGAGAGATCTTTTCCTGCTGTAGTCTCTGTTTGATCCCGCAAGTCCTGCTGGATCTGCATGAGGATGCTCTGCACCATCACTGTCTCAGACCTGTACACGTTGACAGAGGTTGTTTCAGTTACCTCAATGTCTAGTATTCTAATTTTTCCACCCTGGGCCAATACCCTCTCTCTTGACATAGGGGTAGTGTGCTCTTATAGCACTGTGCCATGCCAGGGGATGGTCTGTGTTAATATAGCACTGTGCCATGCCAGGGGATGGTCTGTGTAGATAATTAAGTTGCTTATGTTTCCCTCTTTGTAGCAGTCAGCAAATAGTGCTTCTGGATTGTCCTTGAGGAGTTTCTTTTGTACTTGCTCCGTGCAGTGTTGTTTGTAATATCCAAGGGGTACTGTATTGTAATGTGATGACATCTGCACAGGGATACACTATGGTGCAGGGAGCTTCAAAGGCCTCTGTATTTGGGTGGGGGGGGGGGGGGGGGCAGCTAAACTCTGCTGCTATTGTTGGGCTCAAGAGTTCACACATTTCACTTCACACTTCAGTGCTAATTGAAGATGCAGCCAGGTCTGTTCTGTTCTAGAAGCTTGGTAGCTTGGTAGCCTTATTTACTAAGCTTTATATAACAAAATTATCTAGAGATTATTGTTTTTTACTTTTTTGGCTTCAGAAGTACCTTCAGACTGAACATTACTCACTCAGTGATGTGGTGGATGGGATGTCCAGGTTTCCACAGTGTTTCTTCTGCACCTTTTGGTTTGTTCGAAGATTTTTATTGATCGTCCTTGGTGGTAAAAACCCATTCAGGTAATTTTGTCCAATATCAAGGTTTTATGTACGGAATTTGCATTTGGTTTGAAGGTTTTGATGTAGAGGGTCTTATCTTAATATATGATATATATAATCTAAACTATAATTCTATTTTTTGCAGAAGAAAGTATCTCATGATCTCTCTCCCCCCTCTCTCCCCCATCTCTCTCTCTCCCCCATCTCCCTCTCCATCCCTCCCTCCCTCCCCATCTCTCTCTCTCCCTCACTCCCCCCCTCTCTCTCCCTCCCGACCCCCTCTCTCTCCCTATCTCCCCCCCTCTCCCTACCTCCTCCCATATCGCTTGCTCTTTCTCTTTCTCTCTCTCTGTCCCTGCCCCTCTCTCTCCATCCCTCCATCCCTCCCCCCTCTCTCTCTCATTCTCCCCCTCCATCCTCCTCTCTCTCCATCCCTCCCCCCTCCCTCCTCCTCTCTCTCATTCTCCCCCTCCCTCCTCCTCACTCTCCCTACCGCCACTCGCACTCTTCTCTGATCCTCTCTTCCATCCTGTGCATTTTTTTGGTCCTCGCCTCCAGCTTTTCATCCTCCACTCTGTTTCGCCCAAACAAGAGGAGAGCAGAGCACGCAAGGAGAGAGGGGGGTGAGGGGGGAGAGAGAGGGCGGGAGATAGATGGAGGGAGAGAGATAATGAGGGAGAAAGAGAGAGAGAGAGAGAGAGAAGGGAGGAAGGAAGGAGGGAGAGGGGGAGAGAGAGCGGGATTGAGGGAGAGAGAAGGGAGAGAGAGAGATGGACAGACGAGAGAGAGAGATATGGATGAGAGAGAGATGGATGGAGGGAAAGAGACGGAAGAAGAGAGAGAGCGATGGATGAGAGAGAGAGGGATGGAGGAAAAGAGACGGGAGAAGAGAGAGAGAGATGGATGAGAGAAAGAGGGATGAGGTAGAGAGATGGGGGAGAAGAGAGAGAGATGATAGAGAGAGATAAAGGAAAGAGAGGGGAGAAGAGAGAGAAAGAAAGCTCACCTTGAGGCACTGCTTTGTCTCTGTCTCTTTCACTCATATCTCTCTCTCTGTCCCCATATGCCCTGTCTTTTTCTGAACCTCTGACAAGCTTCTCAACACCAATGGAACAGATAGTTTGTACAATAGTTATGTTGCAATGTGAAATCTCTCTCTCTCTCTCTCTTCCTTCCTTCCTTCCTTCTAGGCAGAGTTGCAAATACAAGGCCATATCTCAGACTGGCCAATAAAAAGAAAAGATTTAGATGGGCAAAAGAACACAGACACTGGACAGAGGAACTCTGTCTAGAAGGCCTCCATCCCGGAGTCGCCTCTTCACTGTTGACGTTTAGACGAGACACTCTAATGTACTTGTCTGTCCTCTTGCACCAGGGGCCTCACACTCCTCTTTCTATTCTGGTTAGCGCCAGTTTGCGCTGTTTTGTGAAGCGAGTAGTACACAGCGTTGTACGAGATCTTGAGTTTCTTGGCAATTTCTCGCATGGAATAGCCTTCATTTCTCAGAACAAGAATAGACTGACGAGTTTCAGAAGAAAGGTCTTTGTTTCTGGCCATATTGAGCCTGTAATCAAACCTACAAATGCTGATGCTCCAGATACTCAACTAGTTTTATTGCTTCTTTAATCAGTACAACAGTTTTCAGCTGTGCTAACCTAATTGCAAAAGAGTTTTCTAATGATCAACTAGCCTTTTAAAATGATAAACTTGGATTAGCTAACACAGTGTGCCATTGGAACACAGGAGTGATGGTTGCTGATAATGGGCCTCTGTAACGCCTATGTAGATATTCCATTAAAAATCTGCCGTTTCCAGCTGCAGTAGTCATTTACAACATTAACAATGTCTACACTGTATTTCTGATCAATTTGATGTTATTTTAATGGACAAAAAATTTGCTTTTCTTTCAAAAACAAGAACATTTCTATGTGACCCCAAACTTTGGAACGGTAGTGTATACGTTATCATGTCCACTAAGTTATACTCTACAGTATACTATATACTAAGTTATACTCTACAGTATACTATATACTAAGTTATACTCTACAGTATACTATATACTAAGTTATACTCTACAGTATACTATATACTAAGTTATACTCTACAGTATACTATATACTAAATTATACTCTACAGTATACTATATACTAAATTATACTCTACAGTATACTATATACTAAGTTATACTCTACAGTATATACTAAGTTATACTTTACAGTATACTTATATACTAAGTTATACTCTACAGTATACTATATACTAAGTTATACTCTACAGTATACTATATACTAAGTTATACTCTACAGTATACTATATACTAAGTTATACTCTACAGTATACTATATACTAAGTTATACTCTACAGTATATACCAAGTTATACTCTACAGTATACTTATATATTATATCATGCCCACTAAGTTATACTCTACAGTATACTATATACTAAGTTATACTCTACAGTATACTAATACTATATAATGTCCACTAAGTTATAATCTACAGTATACTATATACTATATAATGTCCACTAAGTTATACTCTACAGTATACTATATAATGTCCACTAAGTTATACTCTGCAGTATTCTACATACTATATAATGTCCACTAAGTTATACTCTACAGTATACTATATAATGTCCACTAAGTTATAATCTACAGTATACTAATACTATATAATGTCCACTAAGTTATAGTCTGCAGTATACTAATACTATATAATGTCCACTAAGTTATAATCTACAGTATACTAATACTATATAATGTCCACTAAGTTATAATCTACAGTATACTAATACTATATAATGTCCACTAAGTTATAATCTACAGTATACTAATACTATATAATGTCCACTAAGTTATAGTCAGGTGAAGTATTATGTGTCAGGGTTATTGATCCGTACAACAGGGCTGTAATGTGAAAGCATTAGGATAATATATGTTGCAATAATATGTTTCACTGTCACCTAGTTATGTTCAATTTGTTATAATATGTATATCTGAGTGTGACATGACAACCCTTGATGTTTAGTTAGGCATTCCATAGGGTTGTTAAGAGTCCACTTTGACATCATTAGGACATTTGTTATGGTTCAAAGAGGAGTTACCTTTCAGATATACAATATATCTCCATGCCAACTGTCAACTGTCTACCTGCATGTCAACTATATATATCTACATGTCAACCATATATATCTACATGTCAACTATATATATCTGCATGTCAACTATATATATCTGCATGTCAACTATATATATCTGCATGTCAACTATATATATCTGCATGTCAACTATATATATCTACATGCCAACTATATATATCTACATGTCAACTATATATATCTACATGTCAACTGTCAACTGTCTACCTGCATGCCAACTGTCAGTATGCATGCATGCGTGTGTGTGTGTGTGTGTGT
>NW_026600311.1:113749-123749 GCF_029448725.1 Salvelinus fontinalis | reverse complement strand
TAACCCTAGCTCCATGTCCACATCCTGGTTCAACCCTAACCCTAGCTTCATGTCCACATCCTGGTTCAACCCTAACTCTAGCTTCATGTCCACATCCTGGTTCAACCCTAACCCTAGCTTCATGTCCACATCCTGGTTCAACCCTAACCCTAGCTTCATGTCCACATCCTGGTTCAACCCTAACCCTAGCTTCATGTCCACATCCTGGTTCAACCCTAACCCTAGCTTCATGTCCACATCCTGGTTCAACCCTAACTCTAGCTTCATGTCCACATCCTGGTTCAACCCTAACCCTAGCTTCATGTCCACATCCTGGTTCAACCCTAACCCTAGCTCCATGTCCACATCCTGGTTCAACCCTAACCCTAGCTTCATGTCCACATCCTGGTTCAACCCTAACCCTAGCTTCATGTCCACATCCTGGTTCAACCCTAACCCTAGCTTCATGTCCACATCCTGGTTCAACCCTAACCCTAGCTTCATGTCCACATCCTGGTTCAACCCTAACCCTAGCTTCATGTCCACATCCTGGTTCAACCCTAACCCTAGCTCCATGTCCACATCCTGGTTCAACCCTAACCCTAGCTTCATGTCCACATCCTGGTTCAACCCTAACCCTAGCTCCATGTCCACATCCTGGTTCAACCCTAACCCTAGCTTCATGTCCACATCCTGGTTCAACCCTAACCCTAGCTCCATGTCCACATCCTGGTTCAACCCTAACTCTAGCTCCATGTCCACATCCTGGTTCAACCCTAACCCTAGCTTCATGTCCCCATCCTGGTTCAACCCTAACCCTAGCTCCATGTCCACATCCTGGTTCAACCCTAACCCTAGCTTCATGTCCACATCCTGGTTCAACCCTAACCCTACCTCCATGTCCACATCCTGGTTCAACTCTAACCCTAGCTTCAACTATAACTCCAAAAGGGTTATTCGCCTGTTCCGATAGGAGAACCCTGTTTGGTTCCATGGAAAAACCTCTCTGTGGAAAGGGTCCTTTTATATTTGTATTCTTTATTTAACTAGGCAAGTCAGTTAAGAACAAATTCTTATTTACAATGACGGCCTACCCCGGTCAAACCCGGACGACGCTGGGCCAATTGGGGGCGGCAGGTAGCCTGGTGGTTAGAGCGTTGGGCCCGTAACCTGAAAGGTTGCTGGATTGAATTCCCAAACTGACAAGGTAAAAATCTGTCGTTCTGACCCTGAAAAAGGCAGTTAATTAACCCACTGTTCCCCGGTAGGCCATCATTGAAAGTAAGAATTTGTTCTTAACTGTAGGCTGTCTCATCGTTGTCTGCTGTTGTGTCGTCAACAAATTTAATGATGGTGTTGGAGTCATGCTTGGCCACGCAGTCATGTGTGAACAGGGAGTACAGGAGGGGACTAACCACGCACCCCTGAGGGGCCCTGGTGTTGAGGATCAGATGTGTTTTTGCCTACCCTTACAACCTGGGGGTGGCCCGTCAGGAAGTCCAGGATCCAGTGGTAGAAGGTGTATGTGTGTGCAAACCAGTCACTGGTGACACCTCATACTGTAGAGGGAAACGGGAGGGGAGAGAAGAGAAGCTGTGTAGAGGGAAACGGGAGGGGAGAGAAGAGATGATGTGTAGAGGGAAACGGGAGGGGAGGGAAGAGAAGCTGTGTAGAGGGAAATGGGAGGGGAGGGAAGAGAAGCTGTGTAGAGGGAAACGGGAGGGGATAGAAGAGATGATGTGTAGAGGGAAACGGGAGGGGAGGGAAGAGAAGCTGTGTAGAGGGAAATGGGAGGGGAGGGAAGAGAAGCTGTGTAGAGGGAAACGGGAGGGGAGAGAAGAGATGATGTGTAAAGGGAAACGGGAGGGCAGGGAAGAGAAGCTGTGTAGAGGGAAACGGGAGGGGAGAGAAGCCGTGTAAAGGGAAACGGGAGGGAAGGGAAGTGAAGCTGTGTAAAGGGAAACGGGAGGGGAGGGAAGAGAAGCTGTGTAGAGGGAAATGGGAGGGGAGGGAAGAGAAGCTGTGTAAAGGGAAACGGGAAGGGAGGGAAGAGAAGCTGTGTAGAGAAAAACGGGAGGGGAGGGGAGAGAAGCGGTGTAGAGGGAAACGGGAGGGGAGGGAAGAGAAGCTGTGTAAAGGGAAACGGGAGGGGAGGGAAGAGAGGCTGTGTAGAGGGAAGCAGGAGAGGAGGGAAGAGAAGCTGTGTAGAGGGACACGGGAGGGGAGAGAAGAGAAGCTATGTAAGGGAAACGGGAGGGGAGAGAAGGGAAGCTGTGTAAAGGGAAACGAGAGGGGAGGGAAGAGAAGCTGTGTAGAGGGAAACGGGAGGGAAGAGAAGCTGTGTAAAGGGAAATGGGAGGGGGGGGGAGAAGCTGTGTAGAGGGAAACAGGAGGGGAGGGAAGAGAAGCTGTGTAGAGGGAAACAGGAGGGGAGAGAAGCAGTGTAAAGGGAAACGGGAGGGAAGGGAAGAGAAGCTGTGTAGAGGGAAATGGGAGGGGAGAGAAGAGAAGCGGTGTAGAGGGGGAGGGGAGGGAAGAGATGCTGTGTAAAGGGAAACGGGAGGGGAGGGAAGAGAAGCTGTGTAGAGGGAAATGGGAGGGGAGGGAAGAGAAGCTGTGTAGAATGAAACAGGAGGGGAGGGAAGAGAAGCTGTGTAAAGGGAAACAGGAAGGGAGGGGAGAGAAGCTGTGTAAAGGGAAACGGGAAGGGAGAGAAGCTGTGTAAAGGGAAATGGGAGGGGAGGGAAGAGAAGCTGTGTAGAGGGAAATGGGAGGGGAGGGAAGAGAAGCTATGTAGAATGAAACAGGAGGGGAGGGAAGAGAAGCTGTGTAAAGGGAAACGGGAAGGGAGGGGAGAGAAGCTGTGTAAAGGGAAACGGGAAGGGAGAGAAGCTGTGTAAAGGGAAATGGGAGGGGAGGGAAGAGAAGCTGTGTAGAGGGAAACAGGAGGGGAGGGAAGAGAAGCTGTGTAGAGGGAAACGGGAGGGGAGAGAAGCCGTGTAAAGGGAAACGGGAGGGGAGAGAAGAGAAGCTGTGTAGAGGGAAACAGGAGGGGAGGGAAGAGAAGCTGTGTAGAGGGAAATGGGAGGGGAGGGAAGAGAAGCTGTGTAGAGGGAAACAGGAGGGGAGGGAAGAGAAGCTGTGTAGAGGGAAATGGGAGGGGAGGGAAGAGAAGCTGTGTAGAGGGAAACAGGAGGGGAGGGAAGAGAAGCTGTGTAAAGGGAAATGGGAGGGAGGGAAGAGAAGCTGTGTAGAGGGAAACAGGAGGGGAGGGAAGAGAAGCTGTGTAGAGTGAAACGGGAGGGGAGAGAAGCCGTGTAAAGGGAAACGGGAGGGGAGAGAAGAGAAGCTGTGTAGAGGGAAACAGGAGGGGAGGGAAGAGAAGCTGTGTAGAGGGAAATGGGAGGGGAGGGAAGAGAAGCTGTGTAGAGGGAAACAGGAGGGGAGGGAAGAGAAGCTGTGTAGAGGGAAATGGGAGGGGAGGGAAGAGAAGCTGTGTAGAGGGAAACATGTCACATATCAGTTTGCAAACAATGTAAAAATATATGTCATTGAGTTAATAAGGCTGCATACAAACATGGTCTGTCTGTTTTCTTGAGTAAAGCAGCTCCCAAATGCAGATGTTTCAGCCTAGTGCTTTCTGTGGTGGTGGGGAAAGCCAGCAGAAAATACGGAGCGTTGCGCCGTGATTGGCTCAGTGTTCTGTCACTCATGGGGACACTACATCACCGCCAGGTCTAAGGGTAGAGCTAGAAAATTCAAGCCCCCTGGATGCTGCCAAGAAGGCTCAAGGTCATTGGCGACAGAGAAAAAGACATCAAATCACGTTATATGTACGGTAGCTTTGATTGGACTGATCATGTCAACATCATACTTTCAAAATCTTAGCTATCAGTCATCATCATGAATCAAGTCGACAATCTACTGGCAAATCCTTTTCAATCCTTGTCATATGAAGAGAAATGATAGATAAAACGTATTGGTCATTGGACATAAACATTACACAACAAGTTGGGAAACGTAAATTCAACAATGAATGGTTTGGAAGGAATCAGTGGCTAACTGCAAGCATTGCAAAGCAATCATTAGCCTGCTATTCAGTGGAGTGGCTGTGTGGTCCCAAGACTGGGTTTAAAGGTCTCTGTTCCAAGGTATAAATGATAAACATTCAACGTTAGCCTGGGAAAATACATTTTGAACTGTCATCCAACTGGGAATTGTACATTCTGAACTCTGGCCTCTTTCTAGAGCTACGACCTGAAGATCACTGACATCATCGTGATTCAACCTTGTTTTTTTCCCCCCAGAGTTCCCAGTTGTCTTGGAAGCACCATACATCCAGAGAATGTCTGATGACAAAGTTTGATGACAAAGTTTGCCCTCGAAGGACAGCCAAACCACCTTCCTGTTCAAGTGAGCACAGCACAACAAGGAGTCCAAAAATGTATTGTATACTGCTGTATAAATTATGTAATATGCCAGGGAGATATGTATACTGTAGCTAAGAAAGTGATACTAAGTGTATGTTGTGTAGTAAGCTGTTAGTAGCCCATGTGCCTCACCCTAATAATTTGGTTCCTTTCCCCTCTCATAACTTCTACTGTTCTGACTTGGTGGTGCACATGTAGCCTATAGCCTGTTTAAAAGAAATATAATCATTGAATATTGTAAGAGCTTTCATTGTTTGCTTATATGCCCCCTTTGTTTATCTTACGGTTTTGACTTGGTGTACAGGGAGAACACTGTAAGAACAGCCCATGTTCTGAATGCTGTCGCTGTACATTTCAAAAAGTGCTGAACAAATAGTTATATTGATTACGTTCGCCCTGGATCCCTCGTTAATGTCTCAATTGATTGTCTCTTATCCACTTGTTGTCCCTTTATGCCATATGTTGTACATCTCAATTGTCCGTAGAAACCACATTTGTTTAAAAGAAAATCAGCCACATCAGCTCTGTTTTTTTTTAAAGGCAGTAAATGAGGCTGAATTAGCTGTTTCCCTGCCAGACAAGGCTCTGCTGTTAACCAGGAAGTGGTAAGCTGTTGTTGGAACAGTTTGTGGGCACCGTTTGTCACCGTTATACTGCAATTCATGTATTGTTTAGTGTTGTGGCTTTGCTGCATCCCAATTTTATTATTTGTTTTGCCCCACCAAGATTTACATGCTAAAGTCTTTACAAGTTACATTTAAAGTCGCCACTGAAACCAGTTCCTGCTGTCCTTGGTAGTCACGTAAACACGCACGCCCGCCCGCCCGCCCGCACGCCCGCACACTGTTGATGTGCTGTAATTCCTAACGTCTCCTCGCTCCACCTGCTCCATCTCTTCTTCTATCTGTCCATTGCTGTCATTCTCCATCCCTCCTCATCCCTCCCTCCCTCCATCCTTCCCTCCATCCCTCCTACCCTCCATCCCTCCTACCCTTCATCCCTCCTACCCTCCATCCCTCCTTCCCTCCTACCCAAGTTCCCTCCTTCCCTCCTACCCTTCATCCCTCCTACCCTCCATCCGTCCATCCATCCACCTCTCCTTGCCTCCATCCCTCCTTCCCTCCTACCCTCCATCCCTCCTTCCCTCTTACCCTCCATCCCTCCTTCCCTCCTACCCACCATCCCTCCATCCCTCCTTCCCTCCATCCCTCCTACCCTCCTTCCCTCTTACCCTCCATCCCTCCTACCCTCCATCCCTCCTTCCCTCCTTCCCTCTTACCCTCCATCCCTCCTTCCCTCCTACCCTCCATCCCTCCTACCCTCCATCCCTCCATCCCTCCTACCCTCCATCCCTCCTTCCCTCCATCCCTCCTACCCCTCATCCCTCCTTCCCTCCTACCCCTCATCCCTCCTTCCCTCCATCCCTCCACCCCTCCTAGCCCTCATCCCTCCTTCCCTCCATCCCTCCACCCCTCCTACCCTCCATCTCTCCATCCCTCCTTCCCTCCACCCCTCCTTCCCTCCTTCCCCTCATCCCTCCTTCCCTCCACCCCTCCATCCCTCCATCCCTCCTTCCCTCCTACACTCCTTCCCTCCATCCCTCCATCCCTCATTCCCTCCACCCCTCCATCCCTCCTTCCCTTCTTCCCCTCATCACTCCTTCCCCTCATCCCTCCTTCCCTCCATCCCTCCACCCCTCCATCCCTCCATCCCTCCTTCCCTCCATCCCTCCTACCCTCCTTCCCTCCATCCCTCCACCCCTCCTACCCTCCATCCCTCCATCCCTCCATCACTCCTACCCTCCTACCCTCTTTCCCTCCATCCCTCCTTCCCACCATCCCTCCACCCCTCCATCCCTCCTTCCCTCCATCCCTCCTACCCTCTTACCCACCATCCCTCCTACCCTCCTTCCCCCCATCCCTCCTTCCCTCCATCCCTCCTACCCTCCTTCCCTCCTTCTCTCCATCCCTCCTACCCTCCATCCCTCCATCCCTCCTAACCTCCATCCCTCCATCCCTCTTACCCTCCTACCCTCCATCCCTCCATCCCTCCTTCCCTCCTACCCTCCTACCCTCCTTCCCTCCTACCCTCCATCCCTCCTACCCTCCATCCCTCCATCCCTCCTACCCTCCATCCCTCCTTCCCTCCATCCCTCCTACCCCTCATCCCTCCTTCCCTCCTACCCCTCATCCCTCCTTCCCTCCATCCCTCCACCCCTCCTACCCCTCATCCCTCCTTCCCTCCATCCCTCCACCCCTCCTACCCTCCATCCCTCCATCCCTCCTTCCCTCCACCCCTCCTTCCCTCCTTCCCCTCATCCCTCCTTCCCTCCACCCCTCCATCCCTCCATCCCTCCTTCCCTCCACCCCTCCATCCCTCCTTTCCCTCATCCCTCCTTCCCCTCATCCCTCCTTCCCTCCACCCCTCAATCCCTCCTTCCCTCCTACCCTCCTTCCCTCCATCCCTCCTTCCCTTCTACCCTCCATCCCTCCTAACCTCCATCCCTCCTTCCCTCCATCCCTCCATCCCTCCTACCCTCCTTCCCTCCATCCCTCCATCCCTCCTACCCTCCTACCCTCCATCCCTCCTACCCTCCATCCCTCCTACCCTCCTTCCCTCCATCCCTCCATCCCTCCTACCCTCCTACCCACCATCCCTCCATCCCTCCTACCCTCCATCCCTCCTTCCCTCCTTCCCTCTTACCCTCCTACCCTCCTTCCCTCCTACCCTCCATCCCTCCTACCCTCCTACCCTCCTACCCTCCATCCCTCCTACCCACCATCCCTCCATCCCTCCTACCCTCCATCCCTCCTACCCTCCATCCCTCCTACCCTCCATCCCTCCTTCCCTCCTTCCCTCTTACCCTCCTACCCTCCTTCCCTCCTACCCTCCATCCCTCCTACCCTCCTACCCTCCTACCCTCCATCCCTCCTACCCACCATCCCTCCATCCCTCCTACCCTCCTTCCCTCCTACCCTCCATCCCTCCTACCCTCCTACCCTCCTACCCTCCATCCCTCCTACCCACCATCCCTCCATCCCTCCTAACCTCCATCCCTCCTACCCTCCTTCCCTCCATCCCTCCATCCCTCCTACCCTCCTACCCACCATCCCTCCATCCCTCCTACCCTCCATCCCTCCTTCCCTCCTTCCCTCTTACCGTCCTACCCTCCTTCCCTCCTACCCTCCATCCCTCCTACCCTCCTACCCTCCTACCCTCCATCCCTCCTACCCACCATCCCTCCATCCCTCCTACCCTCCATCCCTCCTACCCTCCATCCCTCCTACCCTCCATCCCTCCTTCCCTCCTTCCCTCTTACCCTCCTACCCTCCTTCCCTCCTACCCTCCATCCCTCCTACCCTCCTACCCTACTACCCTCCATCCCTCCTACCCACCATCCCTCCATCCCTCCTACCCTCCTTCCCTCCTTCCCTCTTACCCTCCTACCCTCCTTCCCTCCTACCCACCATCCCTCCATCCCTCCTACCCTCCTTCCCTCCTTCCCTCTTACCCTCCTACCCTCCTTCCCTCCTACCCACCATCCCTCCATCCCTCCTACCCTCCTTCCCTCCATCCCTCCTACCCTCCTACCCTCCATCCCTCCTACCCTCCTACCCTCCTACCCACCATCCCTCCATCCCTCCTACCCTCCATCCCTCCTTCCCTCCATCCCTCCTACCCTCCATCCCTTCTTCCCTCCTACCCCTCATCCCTCCTTCCCTCCATCCCTCCACCCCTCCTACCCTCCAACCCTCCATCCCTCCTTCCCTCCACCCCTCCTTCCCTCCTTCCCCTCATCCCTCCTTCCCTCCACCCCTCCATCCCTCCATCCCTCCTTCCCTCCACCCCTCCATCCCTCCTTTCCCTCATCCCTCCTTCCCCTCATCCCTCCTTCCCTCCACCCCTCCATCCCTCCTTCCCTCCTACCCTCCTTCCCTCCATCCCTCCTTCCCTCCTACCCTCCATCCCTCCTAACCTCCATCCCTCCTTCCCTCCATCCCTCCATCCCTCCTACCCTCCTTCCCTCCATCCCTCCATCCCTCCTACCCTCCTACCCTCCATCCCTCCTACCCTCCTTCCCTCCATCCCTCCTAACCTCCATCCCTCCATCCCTCTTACCCTCCATCCCTCCTTCCCTCCATCCCTCCATCCCTCCTTCCCTCTTACCCTCCATCCCTCCTTCCCTCCTACCCACCATCCCTCCTTCCCTCCATCCCTCCATCCCTCCATCCCTCCTAACCTCCATCCCTCCTTCCCTCCATCCCTCCATCCCTCCTACCCTCCTTCCCTCCATCCCTCCATCCCTCCTACCCTCCTACCCTCCATCCCTCCTACCCTCCTTCCCTCCATCCCTCCTAACCTCCATCCCTCCATCCCTCTTACCCTCCATCCCTCCTTCCCTCCATCCCTCCATCCCTCCATCCCTCTTACCCTCCATCCCTCCTTCCCTCCATCCCTCCATCCCTCCTACCCTCCATCCCTCCACCCCTCCTAGCCCTCATCCCTCCTTCCCTCCATCCCTCCTACCCTCCTACCCTCCATCCCTCCATCCCTCCTACCCTCCATCCCTCCATCCCTCCTTCCCTCCTACCCCTCATCCCTCCTTCCCGCCATCCCTCCTACCCCTCATCCCTCTTTCCCTCCATCCCTCCATCCCTCCATCCCTCCACCCCTCCATCCCTCCTTCCCTCCATCCCTCCATCCCTCCTACCCTCCACCCCTCCATCCCTCCTTCCCTCCATCCCTCATCCCTCCTTCCCTCCATCCCTCCTACCCTCCATCCCTCCATCCCTCCTACCCTCCACCCCTCATCCCTCCTTCCCTCCATCCCTCCACCCCTCCTACCCTCCATCCCTCCTTCCCTCCATCCCTCCTACCCTCCATCCCTCCATCCCTCCTACCCTCCACCCCTCATCCCTCCTTCCCTCCATCCCTCCATCCCTCCTTCCCTCCATCCCTCCTACCCTCTTTCCCTCCATCCCTCCTGCCCACCAGCCCCTCCACCCCGCCATCCCGCCGGCCCTCCATCCCTCCTACCCGCTTACCCACCAGCCCGCCGACCCTCCGGCCCTCCATCCCGCCGACCCTCCGGCCCGCCTGGCTCGCCAGCCCGCCTACCCTCCATCCCTCCTAACCGCCATCCCTCCTTCCCTCCATCCCGCGTACCCGCTTACCCTCCGTCCCTCCGACCCTCCATGCCCGCCTTCCCTCCGTACCCGCCAGCCCGCCGTCCCTCCATCCCTCCTACCCTCCTACCCTCCAGCCCTCCGACCCTCCACCCCTCCATCCCTCCACCGCTCCTTGCCTCCATCCCGCCTACCCGCCAGCCCTCCTTCCCCTCCTACCCGCCATCCCTCCGGCCCTCCGACCCTCCTTCCCTCCTACCCTCCATCCCGCCTACCCTCCAGCCCTCCATCCCTCCGACCCGCCATCCCTCCTGCCCTCCAGCCCGCCTACCCCGCAGCCCTCCTTCCCTCCTACCCCTCAGCCCTCCTTCCCTCCATCCCTCCACCCCTCCGACCCCTCATCCCTCCTTCCCTCCAGCCCTCCACCCCTCCTACCCTCATCCCTCCATCCCTCCTTCCCTCCAC
>NW_026600311.1:20000-110749 GCF_029448725.1 Salvelinus fontinalis | reverse complement strand
CTCTCCTTCTTCTAATCAGGCTGTTCCCACAGGGAGAACGGGGAGAGAGCATGAGAGAGGAGGAGAAGAGATGGAGGAACAGAGGGGGAGAGGGAGGAATATAGGGAGAGACAAGAGAGACAGAAAGGGCGAAAAAAAAGTCATAAATATTGTCTTAGAATGTGATTAGGGGATAATTTTTGTAAAAGAGGATATGTGTGTGTGTGTGTGTGTGTGTGTGTGTGTGTGTGTGTGTGTGTGTGTGTGTGTGTGTGTGTGTGTGTGTGTGTGTGTGTGTGTGTGTGTGTGTGTGTGTGTGTGTGTGTGTGTGTGTGTGTGTGAGTGAGTGAGTGAGTGAGTGTGTGAGTGTGTGCGTGCGTGCGCGCGTGTGTTTGTGTGTCTGTCTGAGTGCGTGCGTGCGTGCATACGTACGGGAGTGATCCCTTTTTGGCGTGTCTAGTTTGTGGTTTGCACGTTCTGTAGTTATATTTACAAGGGGTGAGATGGGAGTTGTAGTTCTGCTGTGGTATTGTTGTAGTTTTGATGTCAAACTGAAGAGTTAACACTCGAGTCAATCACATCCTTTTTAGCCAAATAGCGGTTGTTTTTGACGGTGTCGGAGGTGGAACTGCGTCAGAGCTGTCAAATCCACAGGCTCCTGGAATTACACCTAAAGCGGACAATACCATTGGCATTAGCAGATATCCCATGAATATTATATCTGCAGCCTTTTTTACAAGATCGGACATTAGCATGTGCCATGTAATCCAGATTACGCTGATAGAACTCATCATTATTTTGTATTAATGGTTTTCAATTTGAGCGTCCTTAAATATATATATATACACTGTTAAAAAAAAAAAGGGAACACTTAAACAACACAATGTAACTCCAAGTCAATCACACTTCTGTGAAATCAAACTGTCCACTTAGGAAGCAACACTGATTGACAATAAATTTCACATGCTGTTGTGCAAATGGAATAGACAAAAGGAGGAAATTATAGGCAATTAGCAAGACACCCCCAAAAAAGGAGCGATTCTGCAGGTGGTGACCACAGACCACTTCTCAGTTCCTATGCTTCCTGGCTGATGTTTTGGTCACTTTTGAATGCTGGCGGTGCTCTCACTCTAGTGGTAGCATGAGACGGAGTCTACAACCCACACAAGTGGCTCAGGTAGTGCAGTTCATCCAGGATGGCACATCAATGCCATCTGTGGCAAAAAGGTTTGCTCTGTCTGTCAGCGGAGTGTCCAGAGCATGGAGGCGCTACCAGGAGACAGGCCAGTACATCAGGAGACGTGGAGGAGGCCGAAGGAGGGCAACAACCCAGCAGCAGGACCGCTACCTCCGCCTTTGTGCAAGGAGGTGCACTGCCAGAGCCCTGCAAAATGACCTCCAGCAGGCCACAAATGTGCATGTGTCAGCATATGGTCTCACAAGGGGTCTGAGGATCTCATCTCGGTACCTAATGGCAGTCAGGCTACCTCTGGCGACCACATGGAGGGCTGTGCGGCCCCACAAAGAAATGCCACCCCACACCATGACTGATCCATCGCCAAACCGGTCATGCTGGAGGATGTTGCAGGCAGCAGAACGTTCTCCACGGCGTCTCCAGACTCTGTCACGTCTGTCACATGTGCTCATGTCCTCAGTGTGAACCTGCTTTCATCTGTGAAGAGCACAGGGCGCCTGTGGCGAACTTGCCAATCTTGGTGTTCTCTGGCAAATGCCAAACGTCCTGCACGGTGTTGGGCTGTAAGCACAACCCCCACCTGTGGACGTCGGGACCTCATACCATTTAACTAGGCAAGTCAGTTAGGATAAAGAACAGTGGGTTAACTGCCTGTTCTGGAGCAGAACAACAGAATATTATCTTGTCAGCTCAGGGGATTTGATCTTGCAACCTTCCGGTTACTAGTCCAACGCCCTAACCACTAGGCTACCTGCCGCCCCATATTATGTCTATATACAGTGTCGTAACGATGTGCAAATAGTTAAAGTACAAAAGGTAAAATAAATAAACATAAATATGGGTTGTATTTACAATGGTGTTTGTTCTTCACTGGTTGCCCTTTTCTTGTGGCAACAGGTAAACAGGTAATCACTGTGGTATTTCACCCAGCAGATATGGGAGTTTATCAAAATTGGGTTTGTTTTCGATATTCTTTGTGGATCTGTGTAATCTGAGGGAAATATGTGTCTCTAATATGGTCATACATTGGGCAGGAGGTTAGGAAGTGCTGCTCAGTTTCCACCTCATTTTGTGGGCAGTGTGCACATAGCCTGTCTTCTCTTGAGAGCCAGGTCTGCCTACGGCGGCCTTTCTCAATAGCAAGGCTATGCTCACTGAGTCTGTAAATAGTCAAAGCTTTCCTTAAGTTTGGGTCAGTCACAGTGGTCAGGTATTCTGCCACTGTGTACTCTCTATTTAGGGCCAAATAGCATTCTAGTTTGCTCTGTTTTTTTGTTAATTCTTTCCCATGTGTCAAGTAATTATCTTTTTGTTTTCTCATGATTTGGTTGGGTGTAATTGTGTTGCTGTCCTGGGTCTCTGTGGGGTCTGTTTGTGTTTGTGAACAGAGCCCCAGGACCAGCTTGCTTAGTGGACTCTTCTCCAGGTTCATCTCTCTGTAGGTGATGGATTTGTTATGGAAGGTTTGGGAATCGCTTCCTTTTAGGTGGTTGTAGAATTGAACTGCTCTTTTTCAGATTTTGATAATTAGCGGGTATCGGTCTAATTCTGCTCTGCATGCATTATTTGGTGTTTTACGTTGTACACTGGGGATATTTTTGCAGAATTCTGCATGCAGAGTCTCATTAGGTGTTTTTCCCATTTTGTGAATTCTTGGTTGGTGAGCGGACCCCAGACCTCACAACCATAAAGGGCAATGGGTCTATAACTGATTCAAGTATTTTTAGCCAGATCCTAATTGGTATGTGCCTCTCTCGTCTCTATGCCCCGCCATTTCATTCAATTCATCTCAGCTTCTCCTCTATCTGTGCCTGGGGGAAAAAAATGTTGATTCACCATAAGTCAGTTTATTATACAGTGCACACACACACACACACACACACACACACACACACACACACACACACACACACACACACACACACACACACACACACACACACACACACACACACACACACACACACACACACACACCAGCCATGCTGATAAAAATATGAAAGAGAAGCAGGATAAAAGATAAAACTACTAGAATTGTCCAAAGTGTGAAATTCCATCCTGTAATTTGAAGTTGAGCATGGAGTGTGTGTGTGTGTGTGTGTGTGTGTGTGTGTGTGTGTGTGTGTGTGTGTGTGTGTGTGTGTGTGTGTGTGTGTGTGTGTGTGTGTGTGTGTGTGTGTGTGTGTGTGTGTGTGTGTGTGTGTGTGTGTGTGTGTGTGTGTGTGTGTGTGTGTGTGTGTGTGTGTGTGTGTGTGTGTGTGTCGTTGAGCTTCACTGAGTGGGCTGAGATTTCCCGCACCATTCCCAGATGTTCCCCTAAAGCTCATATAATTATACCAGGAAATAGGAAAAGGGACATCTATTTTCCTGATTTCCCATCTATTTCCCCTCTATCTTTCTATCCCTCTCTTCTGTCTTCTGTCTCTCCTCTCTTTTATCTTCTCTCTTTTCTATTCTGTCTCTCTCTCTCTCTCTCTCCATCTCTCTCCCTCAACCTTCAATCTCAATTAAATTCAATTCAAGGGGCTTTATTGGCATGGGAAACATATGTTAACGTTCTCCAAAGCAAGTGAGGTAGATAATATACAAAAGTGAAATAAATAATATTCTCTCTCTCCGTCCATCTCTCTCCTTCCATCTATCTCTCCCTCCATCTCTCTCCCTACATCTCTCACCTGTGTGTCAATGTGTGTCAATGTTTGTCCAAATGTGTGTGTGTGTCAATGTTTGTCCAAATGTGTGTGTGTGTCAATGTGTGTGTCCATGATGCTCTGATAGACAACTCTGTACTATCACTCCACATCTCTGACAGGTTTATTTATTTATTTATTTGACCAGGTAGGCAAATTGAGAACACACACAGGTGCATTCTCTCTCTCTCTCTCTCTCTCTCTCTCTCTCTCTCTCTCTCTCTCTCTCTCTCTCTCTCTCTCTCTCTCTCTCTCTCTCTCTCTCTCTCTCTCTCTCTCTCTCTCTCTCTCTCTCTCTCTCTCTCTCTCTCTCTCTCTCTCCCCCTCCCTCTCTCTCCATCTCCCTCTCTCTCCATCTCCCTCCCTCCTAAAATTTGGTTCTGCTGCCGACAGACAAGACTCACACACCACACACACACGCTGATGCAAACAGATATTTAATGACACAGCTAATTAGCTGATTAGACAGTGTCCAAATTGTACCCTTTTCCCTACAAAGTGCACAAGCCCTATTGTGCCCTGGTCAAAAGTAGTGCACTACATAGGGAATAGGGTGGCATTTGGCTCTCATCCGAGCAGGTTTATCCATGGTTAGGCTCTGCCGAGGGGAGACAGATAAGGTGACCCAGGAGACAGAGAGAGTGAGAGTGAGAGTGAGAGTGACTGTGAGTGTGTGTGTGTGTGTCTGAAAAGACATAAACTGACCCAGGGCAAAGAGATCATCTTGATGTTTTTCAAACATCTCTAATTCTCAAATTGTTGCTTTCTGATAACGGAATAGAGATTAGCTGCATACGTCCAATGGGAGAAGGCAGTTAGCTAGAGAGAGAGAGGGAAAGAGAGAGGGAGACGGCAGTTAGCTAGAGAGAGAGAGGGAGAGAGCGGTGAGAGAGAGGGAGAGAGAGAGGGGTGAGAGAGAGGGAGAAGGCAGTTAGCTAGAGAGAGAGGGGGAGAGGGAAAGAGAGAGGGAGTGGGAGAGAGAGAGGGGTGAGAGAGAGGGAGAGAGGGAGTGGTAGAAAGAGAGAGGGAGGGAGTGGGAGAGAGAGAGAGACAGAGAGAGAGAGAGGTAGTGGGAGTGGAAGAGAGAGAGAGAGAGGGAGAAGGCAGTTAGCTAGAGAGAGAGAGAGAGGGAGTGGGAGAGAGAGAGGGAGAGAGAGAGGGAGAGGGAAAGAGAGAGGGAGTGGGAGAGAGAGAGGGACAGAGAGAGGGGTGAGAGAGAGGGAGAAGGCAGTTAGCTAGAGAGAGAGAGGGAGAGAGAGAAGGAGTGGGAGAGAGAGGGGGGTGAGAGAGAGAGGGAGAGAGAGAGGGGTGAGAGAGAGAGGGAGAGAGAGAGGGGTGAGAGAGAGGGAGGGAGTCGGAGAGAGAGATGGAGAGAGAGGGGGAGTGGGAGAGAGAGGGGTGAGAGAGAGAGGGAGAGAGAGAGGGGTGAGAGAGAGGGAGTGGGAGAGAGAGAGGTGATAGAGAGGGAGAGACAGAGGGAGAGAGAGAGTGTGTGAGAGAGAGAGAGAGAGAGAGGGTGGAGAGAGAGAGAAAGAGAGAGAGGGAGAAGGCAGTTAGCTATGCACTTTACATAATGACTGTCTGCCCACTAAAGCATGCAGGGCATTCTATGCCATTTTAAAAAAAATCTAATTAAAATACCAATTAAGATGTGTCTAAAATGAATTGAATGTGTCATGGAACCAATTGCACTTTATGGCAGCGAGGTGTGGGGTCCACTTGCAAAACAAGATTTCATCCAATGAGACAAACACCCCATTGAAACCCTGCATGCAGAGTTCTGTAAGATTCTCCTAAATGTCCAGAGGAAAACACCAAACAATGCATGCAGGGCAGAATTAGGCCAATATCCACTAATAATAAAAACTCAAAAAAGAGCAATAAAGTTTTGGAAACATCTAAAATACAGTGAACCCCTCTCATACCATCACCAAGCCCTGCAATGCCAAGAGCTGAGCAAAGAAAAGAGTCCCCTCATCCAGCTGGTCCTGGGGCTGAGTTCACAAACCTGTTCTACTAACACACTGAAGCCTCAGGACCAGAACATCCAATCAATCAGAATAAACCAAATTACAACACAGTCAAAACAAAACTTTATTGCTTATTGGGAAACACAAGCACAAACACAAAGCAAAATGCAGTGCTATCTGGCCCCAAATCGACAGTAAATCGACAGGTCAACTCTTTGACCATGGTTACTGTTCAAAACAAAGTACAGGCTCAGTGAGCACAGCCTTGCCATTGAGAAGGGTAGACACAGGAAAACCTGGCTCCCTGTAGAGGAAAGGCTGTGCAACCACTGCACCACAGCAGAACCTGAGACAGAGCTGTAATTTCCTCACAAAATGTCAAAAATATAAAACAATTAGAGAGTGTCATTTCCCCAAAGGCCTCTCTGATGAGAATAGGCTACCCGTCCTGTTGGGGGAGGATGCAGAGAGCTGTGGGTTTTCAACGCACTACATTGCTGCCTGCCATAAGATGAGGGACAGTGTCTGACAGACCAATCAACCTGCACATGTCCTCTATGCTTATTGTTATAGTTCAATGTATGTTGATTAAAATTAACTATGTTAATATCGTACATCTCCAAAGTAAGCTTTGGCAATATGTACATTATTATGTTTATGCCAATAAAGAAAAATGTAATTAAATTTAATTGAAAATTTTAAGAAACGGGAAAATTACTATTGGACAGACATTATGCTACTCTGACTGAGCTGAAGCCTGACTGAACTGAAACCTGACTGAACTGAAACCTGACTGAACTGAAACCTGACTGAACTGAAACTTGACTGAACTGAAACCTGACTGAACTGAAGCCTTACTGAATTAAAGCCTGACTGAACTGAAGCCTGACTGAACTAAAGCCTGACTTAGGTAAAGCCTGACTGAACTGAAGCCTGACTGAACTAAAGCCTGACTGAACTAAAGCCTGACTGAACTAAAGCCTGACTGAGCTGAAGCCTGACTGAACTGAAGCCTGACTGAACTGAAGCCTGACTGAACTGAGGACTTACTGAACTGAAGCCTGACTGAATTTAAAGCTTGACTTAATTAAAGCCTGACTGAATTAAAGCCTGACTTAATTAAAGCCTGACTAAGACAGAGAAAGAGAGGGAGGGAGAGGGATGGAAGATCCTGGGGGGATTTAAGAGGGATGAAAAAGCTTGAGACAGGGAGAGAGAGACAGAGGGGAAGGGAGAGAGAGAAACATCCTATGTTCAATGAACTGAAACAAAAGGATCCTGCCAGCTATCTTCAAAGACATGGTGTGGCCACACACACACACACACACACACACACACACACACACACACACACACACACACACACACACACACACACACACACACACACACACACACACACACACACACACACACACACACACACACACACACACACACACACACACACACACACTAACAAAGCTGTCAGACATAAGTATACATGCCTTGACAGAATAAAAGTAGCTGCAGAACTTGGAGCAGAGTCTTTGCCCGAAGGATAATTGTGTTGGGAAGAGATGTTGTCAACATTACAGAACATTGTTATAAACGTTTGTGTCAACATTCCTCTGGCGGAAGAGGAAGTGTCAATCAAGATGTTTAAAACCACTTGAGCTGACAGATGTTTTGTCACTGTTTTCGCTTTTGGTTTTAGACATCAATCTAGCAAGATGGCAATATTTTATTCATGTAGTAATCCCCCCTCCCACTCTCCCAGAAAGCGATGACCTTTGGCCTGGAGTTGATTATTTATGTCTGAGAAAAAACAGTTTTCAACCCATATATTCTAGTACACAGTAGAAGTATAAAACAACATATACAAATATGATGATATTATTAAAAAAATGTGAATGAATAATCCTTTTCATACCAGTTTGGTTTCTGAGCTTAAATTATTATGACTCATTAGTTATAAAAGAGACATGAGAGGAGCCATAATGAAGGAGGGGCTGAGTGCAGGAAACCATATCTTTGTCTAATGCAGCTGTATTGACCTTCTGGGAAGAATAAACTTGGTTTAAGATCATCAAAGGTAAGTGAATATTTTTAATGCTATTTCTGACTTCTGTTGACTCCACAACATGGCGGGTACCTGTATGGCTTGTTTTTGTGTCTGAGCGCCGTACTCAGATTATTGCATGGTGGGCTTTTTCCGTAAAGTTTTTTTGAAATCTGACACAGCGGGTGCATTCAGGAGAAGTGGATCTATCTTTTATCAATGTTTATTATGAGTATTTCTGTAAATTGATGTGGCTCTCTGCAAAATCACCGGATGTTTTGGAAGCAAAACATTACTGACCATAACGCGCCAATGTAAACTAAGACTTTTGGATATAAATATGAACTTTACCGAACAAAACAAACATGTATTGTGTAACATGAAGTCCTATGAGTGTCATCTGATGAAGATCATCAAAGGTTAGTGATTCATTTTATCTCTATTTCGGTTTTTGTGACTCCCCTCTTTGGCTGGAAAATGGCTGTGTTTTTCTGTGACTAGGCGATGACCTACCATAATCAGATGGTGTGCTTTCCCTGTAAAGCCTTTTTGAAATCGGACACTGTGGTGGGATTAACAACAAGTTTATCTTTAAAATGGTGTAAAATACTTGTATGTTTGAGGAATTTTAATTATGAGATTTCTGTTGTTTGGATTTGGCGCCCTGCACTTCCACTGGCTGTTGTCATATCGATCCCGTTAACGGGATTTCAGCCGTAAGAAGTTAACCTGTTGGGGATGGGGGCGCTGTTTAGACTATTTATGCTAATTTGGCTAATTTTTTAAACGGCTTCCCACAAAATCCTTGATCGTACAATATGCATATTATTATTATTATTGGATAGAAAACAGTCTATAGTTTCTATAGGAGTTGAAATTTTGTCTCTAAGTGGAACAGAGCCCATTCTACAGCAATTTCCCTGACATGGAGTCAGATTTGAGAAATGTTGGCCACTTTTCTGAAGTCAGTTAAAAGGGCACTGTCGTTGCTATGACTATACGGACACTTCTTACGTCTTCCCCTGGATGCCTTTACGTGATGACGATTCCAACGGGGTCGATTGCGCGTTCACAGGCCCTACAAATGAAAAAAACCTTTAGCTAGCAAGTCTTTTCTTGCTGCGTAACGCGCGTGGAAGACACCGACCCTCTCCTGTTCCAAGCGTTAGTTTAGCCTGTTATATTTCTCCGGTCATCTTTTCACTCGTTATAGGAGTTACAAACATCATAAAGTAGTTAATTTAAAGCGTTTTATAGCAATTTATATCCGTTTAGTGCGATTTTGGGACATTTATTTTTGCAACGATGTGAAAAGTTGGGCACGCTTTTCAGTTCATCCCGAACGCAGTTGACATTTCCACATGGCAAGAGGACAGCTTTCCACCAAAAGACGATTTCTCCCAAGAAAGGATCCTTTGCCCAAGATACTGATGGAAGAACAGCTCAAGGTAGGACATTTTTATTATGATAAATCGTGTTTCTGTCGAAACATTTTAGTGGCTTAGGACGCCATGTTTTTTGACGTAGCTTCGCTTGGCGCAAACTGTATTGAAAAGTAAGGATAAATTAAAAAATGTAATAACGCAATTGTATTAAGAATTAAATTGTCTATCAATCCCTGTCCACCCTATATTTTTTAGTCACGTTTATGAGTATTTATGTATAAGAGTAGATCACTGTCTAAGTGGCGCAAGGACATTTTCTGACCAGCTGAGCTACATTTCACATTGTCTAACCATGATTTTGGTGGCTAAATATAAACATTTTCGATCAAACTGTATATGCATGTTGTAATGTGATGTTACAGGAGTGTCATCGGAAGAATTCTGAGAAGGTTAGTGAAAAAATTAATATCTTTTGGCGATGTTGACTTTTATCGCTCACTTTGGCTAGAATCAATGCTGGGCTGCTAATTGCTATGTGCTAAGCTAATATAACGATTTATTGTGTTTTCGCTGTAAGACACTTAGAAAATCTGAAATATTGTCTGTATTCACAGGATCTGTGTCTTTCGATTCGTGTATGCTGTGTATTTTTACGAAATGTTTGATGATTAGTAGTTAGGTAAACACGTTGCTCATTGTAATTATTCTAGTCCATTTGTGATGGTGGGTGCAATTGTAAACTATGCCATATACCTGAAATATGCACTTTTTTCTAACAAAACCTATCCCATACCATAAATATGTTATCAGACTGTCATCTAATGAGTTTTTTTGTTGGTTAGGGGCTATAAATATCTTAGTTTAGCCGAATTGGTGATGGCTACTGGTGTTGGTGGACAAATAAAAGATGGTGGATTATGCTAATGTGTTTTTAGGTAATAGATGTACATCTTTACATATTGTGTCTTCCCTGTAAAACATTTTAAAAATCGTAAATGTTGACTGGATTCACAAGATCTGTGTCTTTCATTAGCTGTATTGGACTTTAATGTGTGAAAGTTAAATATTTTAAAAAAATATTTTTTTTGAATTTCGCGGCACTGGTTTTTCAGTGGGGGGGGGGGGGGGTGTGCCGCTAGCGCCACGCTGATCCTAGACAGGTTAATATATACTACTGTGAATATATATATATATATATATATATACTATATATATATACTACTACACAATTAAATGTACAATATCAAACAAGATAATATAAATCATAAGACAGTTAAGTATATTCTCTTCCTCTGGGACAATTAAATCAGAATTTAATTGAATTAATCAGAATGCACTCCCAGGAATCCCAGTTCCACAGTAAATGTTTGTTTTGTTCGATAAAGTCCATCATTTATGTCCAAATACCTCCTTTTTGTTTGCCCGTTTAGTTCCTAAATCCAAATTCTGGAGGCGCGAGCACTAAGTCCAGACGAAAAGTCAAAAGGTTCCATTACAGTTCTTAGAAACATGTCAAACGATGTATAGAATCAATCTTTAGGATGTTTTTAACATAAATCTTCAATAATGTTTCAACCGGAGAATTCCTTTGTCTTTATGCAATGCAACGCAGGTCGCTCTCACGGGCGAGTGCGAGCCTGAGCTCATGGCACACTGCCAGACCTCTGGTTGAAACAGCTCTCATTTTCTCCCCCCTTCACAGTAGAAGCCTCAAACAAGGTTCTAAAGACTGTTGACATCTAGTGGAAGCCTTAGGAAGTGCAATTGGACCAAATTTACACTGTATATTGGATAGGCAAAGAGTTGAAAAACTACAAACCTTAGATTTCCCACTTCCTGGTTGGATTTTTTCTCAGGTTTTTGCCTGCCATATGAGTTCTGTTATACTCACATACATCATTCAAACAGTTTTAGAAACTTCATAGTGTTTTCTATCCAACTCTACTAATAATATGCATATCTTAGCTTCTGGGCTTGAGTAGCACGCAGTTTACTCTGGGCACCTTATTCATCCAAGCTACTCAATACTGCCCCCCAGTCATAAGAACTTAAAGCTGTCCACATTGTCCGTCGAGTTCTTACTCTGATAATAGAACATAACAATGTTTTAAAATGCAGTCCATACATAGATATAACCTACACAAAGCATTATCCGGATAAATCACTAAATAATCTTCAGTTAGTGCTAAACACGGCTGCTAGAATCTGGACTAGAACCAAACAATGTGATCATATATATATATATATATAATTTGATATACAGATGAATATACTTAACTGTCTTATGATTTATATTATCTTGTTTAATATTGTACATTTAATTGTACATCCAGTGCTAGCCTCTCTACACTGGCTTCCTGTTAAGGCTAGGGCTGATTTCAAGGTTTTACTGCAAACCTACAAAGCATTACATGGGCTTGCTTCTACCTATCTTTCCGATTTGGTCCTGCCGTACGCTTTTGTCACAAGACGCAGGCCTCCTTACAGTTCATAGAATTTCTAAGCAAACAGCTGGAGGCAGGGCTTTCTCCTATAGAGCAACATTTTTATGGAATGGTCTGCCTACCCATGTGAGAGACGCAGACTCGGTCTCGACCTTTAAGTCTTTACTGAAGACTCATCTCTCCAGTGGGTCATATGATTGAGTGTAGTCTGGCCCAGGAGTGTGAAGGTGAACGGAAAGGCACTGGAGTGACGAACCGCCCTTGCTGTCTCTGCCTGGCTGGTTCCCCTCTCTCCACTGGGATTCTCTGCCTCTAACCCTATTACGGGGGCTGAGTCATTGGCTTACTACTGCTCTGCCATGTCGTCCCAAGGAGGGGTGCGTCACTTGAGTGGGTTGAGTCACTGACGTGATCTTCCTGTCTGGGTTGGCGCCCCCTCAAGTTTGTGCTGTGGCAGAGATCTACGTGGGCTATACTCAGCATCATCTCAAGGTAGGAAGTTGTTGGTCTGTTGATATCCTTATTGTGGTGTGGGGCTGTGCTTTGGCAAAGTGGGTGGGGTTATTTCCTGCCTGGTTGGCCCTGTCCGGGGGTATCATCGGATGGGGCCACAGTGTCTCCTGACCCCTCCTGTTTCAGCCTCCAGTATGTATGCTGCAATAGTTTATGTGTCGGGGGGCTAGAGTCATTTTGTTATATCTGGTGTAATTCTCCTGTCTTATCCGGTATCCTTTGTGAATTTAAGTATGCTCCCTCTAATACTCTCTCTCCCCTCCCGGAGGACCTGAGCCCTAGGACCATGCCTCAGGATTACCTGGCCTGATGACTCCTTGCTGTCCCCAGTCCACCTGGTCGTGCTGCTGCTCCAGTTTCAACTGTTCTGCCTGCGGCTATGGTACCCTGACCTGTTCACCAGACGTGCTACCTTGTCCCAGACCTGTTGTTTTCGACTCTCTCTCTCTACCGCACCTGCTGTCTGACCTGATGCACCCTCATTAGTTATACTGTTGCACCTGCTGTCTGACCCTCGTTAGTTATACTGTTACACCTGCTGTCTGACCTGATGCACCCTCGTTAGTTATACTGTTACACCTGCTGTCTGACCCTCATTAGTTATACTGTTACACCTGCTGTCTGACCCTCGTTAGTTATACTGTTACACCTGCTGTCTGACCTGATGCACCCTCGTTAGTTATACTGTTACACCTGCTGTCTGACCCTCGTTAGTTATACTGTTACACCTGCTGTCTGACCCTCGTTAGTTATACTGTTACACCTGCTGTCTGACCTGATGCACCCTCGTTAGTTATACTGTTACACCTGCTGTCTGACCCTCGTTAGTTATACTGTTACACCTGCTGTCTGACCCTCGCTAGTTATACTGTTACACCTGCTGTCTGACCTGATGCACCCTCGTTAGTTATACTGTTACACCTGCTGTCTGACCCTCGTTAGTTATACTGTTACACCTGCTCTCTGACCCTCGTTAGTTATACTGTTACACCTGCTGTCTGACCTGATGCACCCTCGTTAGTTATACTGTTACACCTGCTGTCTGACCTGATGCACCCTCGTTAGTTATACTGTTACACCTGCTGTCTGACCCTCGTTAGTTATACTGTTACACCTGCTGTCTGACCCTCGTTAGTTATACTGTTACACCTGCTGTCTGACCTGATGCACCCTCGTTAGTTATACTGTTACACCTGCTGTCTGACCTGATGCACCCTCGTTATTTATACTGTTACACCTGCTGTCTGACCTGATGCACCCTCGTTAGTTATACTGTTACACCTGCTGTCTGACCTGATGCACCCTCGTTAGTTATACTGTTACACCTGCTGTCTGACCTGATGCACCCTCGTTAGTTATACTGTTACACCTGCTGTCTGACCTGATGCACCCTCGTTAGTTATACTGTTACACTTGCTGTCTGAACCCCGTTAGTTATACTGTTACACCTGCTGTCTGACCCTCGTTAGTTATACTGTTACACCTGCTGTCTGACCTGATGCACCCTCGTTAGTTATACTGTTACACCTGCTGTCTGACCCTCGTTAGTTATACTGTTACACCTGCTGTCTGACCTGATGCACCCTCGTTAGTTATACTGTTACACCTGCTGTCTGACCTGATGCATCCTCGTTAGTTACACTGTTACACCTGCTGTCTGACCTGATGCACCCTCGTTAGTTATACTGTTACACCTGCTGTCTGACCTGATGCACCCTCGTTAGTTATACTGTTACACCTGCTGTCTGACCTGATGCACCCTCGTTAGTTATACTGTTACACCTGCTGTCTGACCCTCGTTAGTTATACTGTTACACCTGCTGTCTGACCTGATGCATCCTCGTTAGTTATACTGTTACACCTGCTGTCTGACCTGATGCATCCTCGTTAGTTATACTGTTACACCTGCTGTCTGACCCTCGTTAGTTATACTGTTACACCTGCTGTCTGACCTGATGCACCCTCGTTAGTTATACCGTTACACCTGCTGTCTGACCCTCGTTAGTTATACTGTTACACCTGCTGTCTGACCTGATGCACCCTCGTTAGTTATACTGTTACACCTGCTGTCTGACCTGATGCACCCTCGTTAGTTATACTGTTACACCTGCTGTCTGACCTGATGCACCCTCGTTAGTTATACTGTTACACCTGCTGTCTGACCTGATGCACCCTCGTTAGTTATACTGTTACACCTGCTCTCTGACCCTCGTTAGTTATACTGTTGCACCTGCTGTCTGACCTGATGCACCCTCGTTAGTTATACTGTTACACCTGCTGTCTGACCTGATGCACCCTCGTTAGTTATACTGTTACACCTGCTGTCTGACCTGATGCACCCTCGTTAGTTATACTGTTACACCTGCTGTCTTTAACTCTGAATGCTCGGCTATGAAAAGTCAACTGACATTTACTCCTGAGGTGCTGACCTGTTGCACCCTCGACAACTACTGTGATTATTATTTGACCATGCTGGTAATTTATGAACATTTGAACATCATCAGTTTGTTATATCTGGTGTAATTCTCCTGTCTTATCCGGTATCCTTTGTGAATTTAAGTATGCTCCCTCTAATACTCTCTCTCCCCTCCCGGAGGACCTGAGCCCTAGGACCATGCCTCAGGATTACCTGGCCTGATGACTCCTTGCTGTCCCCAGTCCACCTGGTCGTGCTGCTGCTCCAGTTTCAACTGTTCTGCCTGCGGCTATGGTACCCTGACCTGTTCACCAGACGTGCTACCTTGTCCCAGACCTGTTGTTTTCGACTCTCTCTCTCTACCGCACCTGCTGTCTGACCTGATGCACCCTCGTTAGTTATACTGTTGCACCTGCTGTCTGACCCTCGTTAGTTATACTGTTACACCTGCTGTCTGACCTGATGCACCCTCGTTAGTTATACTGTTGCACCTGCTGTCTGACCCTCGTTTGTTATACTGTTACACCTGCTGTCTGACCTGATGCACCCTCGTTAGTTATACTGTTACACCTGCTGTCTGACCTGATGCACCCTCGTTAGTTATACTGTTACACCTGCAGTCTGACCCTCGTTAGTTATACTGTTACACCTGCTGTCGTACCTGATGCACCCTCGTTAGTTATACTGTTACACCTGCTGTCTGACCCTCATTAGTTATACTGTTACACCTGCTGTCTGACCCTCGTTAGTTATACTGTTACACCTGCTGTCTGACCTGATGCACCCTCGTTAGTTATACTGTTACACCTGCTGTCTGACCCTCGTTAGTTATACTGTTACACCTGCTGTCTGACCCTCGTTAGTTATACTGTTACACCTGCTGTCTGACCTGATGCACCCTCGTTAGTTATACTGTTACACCTGCTGTCTGACCCTCGTTAGTTATACTGTTACACCTGCTGTCTGACCCTCGTTAGTTATACTGTTACACCTGCTGTCTGACCTGATGCACCCTCGTTAGTTATACTGTTACACCTGCTGTCTGACCCTCGTTAGTTATACTGTTACACCTGCTCTCTGACCCTCGTTAGTTATACTGTTACACCTGCTGTCTGACCTGATGCACCCTCGTTAGTTATACTGTTACACCTGCTGTCTGACCTGATGCACCCTCGTTAGTTATACTGTTACACCTGCTGTCTGACCCTCGTTAGTTATACTGTTACACCTGCTGTCTGACCCTCGTTAGTTATACTGTTACACCTGCTGTCTGACCTGAAGCACCCTCGTTAGTTATACTGTTACACTTGCTGTCTGACCCTCGTTAGTTATACTGTTACACCTGCTGTCTGACCCTCGTTAGTTATACTGTTACACCTGCTGTCTGACCTGATGCACCCTCGTTAGTTATACTGTTACACCTGCTGTCTGACCCTCGTTAGTTATACTGTTACACCTGCTGTCTGACCTGATGCACCCTCGTTAGTTATACTGTTACACCTGCTGTCTGACCTGATGCATCCTCGTTAGTTACACTGTTACACCTGCTGTCTGACCTGATGCACCCTCGTTAGTTATACTGTTACACCTGCTGTCTGACCTGATGCACCCTCGTTAGTTATACTGTTACACCTGCTGTCTGACCTGATGCACCCTCGTTAGTTATACTGTTACACCTGCTGTCTGACCCTCGTTAGTTATACTGTTACACCTGCTGTCTGACCTGATGCATCCTCGTTAGTTATACTGTTACACCTGCTGTCTGACCTGATGCATCCTCGTTAGTTATACTGTTACACCTGCTGTCTGACCCTCGTTAGTTATACTGTTACACCTGCTGTCTGACCTGATGCATCCTCGTTAGTTATACTGTTACACCTGCTGTCTGACCTGATGCATCCTCGTTAGTTATACTGTTACACCTGCTGTCTAACCCTCGTTAGTTATACTGTTACACCTGCTGTCTGACCTGATGCACCCTCGTTAGTTATACTGTTACACCTGCTGTCTGACCCTCGTTAGTTATACTGTTACACCTGCTGTCTGACCTGATGCACCCTCGTTAGTTATACTGTTACACCTGCTGTCTGACCTGATGCACCCTCGTTAGTTATACTGTTACACCTGCTGTCTGACCTGATGCACCCTCGTTAGTTATACTGTTACACCTGCTATCTGACCCTCGTTAGTTATACTGTTGCACCTGCTGTCTGACCTGATGCACCCTCGTTAGTTATACTGTTACACCTGCTGTCTGACCTGATGCACCCTCGTTAGTTATACTGTTACACCTGCTGTCTGACCTGATGCACCCTCGTTAGTTATACTGTTACACCTGCTGTCTTTAACTCTGAATGCTCGGCTATGAAAAGTCAACTGACATTTACTCCTGAGGTGCTGACCTGTTGCACCCTCGACAACTACTGTGATTATTATTTGACCATGCTGGTAATTTATGAACATTTGAACATCATCAGTTTGTTATATCTGGTGTAATTCTCCTGTCTTATCCGGTATCCTTTGTGAATTTAAGTATGCTCCCTCTAATACTCTCTCTCCCCTCCCGGAGGACCTGAGCCCTAGGACCATGCCTCAGGATTACCTGGCCTGATGACTCCTTGCTGTCCCCAGTCCACCTGGTCGTGCTGCTGCTCCAGTTTCAACTGTTCTGCCTGCGGCTATGGTACCCTGACCTGTTCACCAGACGTGCTACCTTGTCCCAGACTTGTTGTTTTCGACTCTCTCTCTCTACCGCACCTGCTGTCTGACCTGATGCACCCTCGTTAGTTATACTGTTGCACCTGCTGTCTGACCCTCGTTAGTTATACTGTTACACCTGCTGTCTGACCTGATGCACCCTCGTTAGTTATACTGTTGCACCTGCTGTCTGACCCTCGTTAGTTATACTGTTACACCTGCTGTCTGACCTGATGCACCCTCGTTAGTTATACTGTTACACCTGCTGTCTGACCTGATGCACCCTCGTTAGTTATACTGTTACACCTGCTGTCTGACCCTCGTTAGTTATACTGTTACACCTGCTGTCTGACCTGATGCACCCTCGTTAGTTATACTGTTACACCTGCTGTCTGACCCTCATTAGTTATACTGTTACACCTGCTGTCTGACCCTCGTTATTTATACTGTTACACCTGCTGTCTGACCTGATGCACCCTCGTTAGTTATACTGTTACACCTGCTGTCTGACCCTCGTTAGTTATACTGTTACACCTGCTGTCTGACCCTCGTTAGTTATACTGTTACACCTGCTGTCTGACCTGATGCACCCTCGTTAGTTATACTGTTACACCTGCTGTCTGACCCTCGTTAGTTATACTGTTACACCTGCTGTCTGACCTGATGCACCCTCGTTAGTTATACTGTTACACCTGCTGTCTGACCCTCGTTAGTTATACTGTTACACCTGCTCTCTGACCCTCGTTAGTTATACTGTTACACCTGCTGTCTGACCTGATGCACCCTCGTTAGTTATACTGTTACACCTGCTGTCTGACCTGATGCACCCTCGTTAGTTATACTGTTACACCTGCTGTCTGACCCTCGTTAGTTATACTGTTACACCTGCTGTCTGACCCTCGTTAGTTATACTGTTACACCTGCTGTCTGACCTGATGCACCCTCGTTAGTTATACTGTTACACTTGCTGTCTGACCCTCGTTAGTTATACTGTTACACCTGCTGTCTGACCCTCGTTAGTTATACTGTTACACCTGCTGTCTGACCTGATGCACCCTCGTTAGTTATACTGTTACACCTGCTGTCTGACCCTCGTTAGTTATACTGTTACACCTGCTGTCTGACCTGATGCACCCTCGTTAGTTATACTGTTACACCTGCTGTCTGACCTGATGCATCCTCGTTAGTTACACTGTTACACCTGCTGTCTGACCTGATGCACCCTCGTTAGTTATACTGTTACACCTGCTGTCTGACCTGATGCACCCTCGTTAGTTATACTGTTACACCTGCTGTCTGACCTGATGCACCCTCGTTAGTTATACTGTTACACCTGCTGTCTGACCCTCGTTAGTTATACTGTTACACCTGCTGTCTGACCTGATGCATCCTCGTTAGTTATACTGTTACACCTGCTGTCTGACCTGATGCATCCTCGTTAGTTATACTGTTACACCTGCTGTCTGACCCTCGTTAGTTATACTGTTACACCTGCTGTCTGACCTGATGCATCCTCGTTAGTTATACTGTTACACCTGCTGTCTGACCTGATGCATCCTCGTTAGTTATACTGTTACACCTGCTGTCTGACCCTCGTTAGTTATACTGTTACACCTGCTGTCTGACCTGATGCACCCTCGTTAGTTATACTGTTACACCTGCTGTCTGACCTGATGCACCCTCGTTAGTTATACTGTTACACCTGCTGTCTGACCTGATGCACCCTCGTTAGTTATTCTGTTACACCTGCTGTCTGACCTGATGCACCCTCGTTAGTTATACTGTTACACCTGCTGTCTGACCCTCGTTAGTTATACTGTTGCACCTGCTGTCTGACCTGATGCACCCTCGTTAGTTATACTGTTACACCTGCTGTCTGACCTGATGCACCCTCGTTAGTTATACTGTTACACCTGCTGTCTGACCTGATGCACCCTCGTTAGTTATACTGTTACACCTGCTGTCTTTAACTCTGAATGCTCGGCTATGAAAAGTCAACTGACATTTACTCCTGAGGTGCTGACCTGTTGCACCCTCGACAACTACTGTGATTATTATTTGACCATGCTGGTAATTTATGAACATTTGAACATCTTGGCCATGTTCTGTTATAATCTCCACCTGGCACAGCCAGAAGAGGACTGGCCACCCCTCAGAGCCTGGTTCCTCTATAGGTTTCTTCCTAGGTTCTGGCCTTTCTAGGGAGTTTTCATAGCCACCGTGCTTCTACATCTGCATTGCTTGCTGTTTGGGGTTTTAGGCTGGTTTCTGTACAGCACTTTGTGATATCTGCTGATGTAAAAAGGGCTTTATAAATACATTTGATTGATAATACGTTTTAGGAACATCGACCCAAAATATTTCACATTCTTTATTACTTTACCAAACATCATGACATTAGTGATGGTCAAAATATGTTACATTTGTGAACATCTAAATCATCATTTTGGCCATTTAAACACCCATCCTATAGACAAGGTGAAAAGGGCTCCATTTTTTCATTCTGAGCATGTGCAATGTGTCTGCCTTCAAGTTAAAACAAATATTTGACTTCCACACAAAATTACTTATTTACTTATTTTAGGTTTAAAACTTCTTAGGGCTCGGGGGCAGTATTCAGAAGTTTGGATGACTGAGGTGCCCAAAGTAAACTGCCTGTTACTCAGGCCCAGAAGCTAGGATATGCATATGCATAGTAGTATTGGATAGAAAACACTCTAAAGTTTCTAAAACTGTTAAAATAATGTCTGTGAGTATAACAGAACTGATCTGGCAGCCAAAAACCTGCCAACCTGCGAAAACCTGCCAAAGAACAATCCATCCAGGAAAAAAAAATGTTGAGGTCATTGGATTTTCCAATGCTTTTCTTTGGGGAAGCTGAATTATTAGGACCCAGATTGCAGTTCCTATGGCTTCCACTAGATGTCAACAGTCTTTAGAAATTGTTCAATTTCAATTAAGATGTAGTCGTATTCTTTCTATGTTTCACTCAGGTGGACTCTAGTCTTTTGGTGCGGTGAATGAGAGCGCACTCCGTGTTGTTTTTCTCCGGTATTGGAAACAGTTTATTCCTTCTTAAATGTTATCATTTTTATCGATTATTTACGTTTTAGGGTACCTGAGGTTAGATTAGAAATGTTGTTTGAAATGTTTGGACCAAGTTTACAGGTAACTTATTAAGATCCTTTGTAGGCAATGTTGGGCGGTGTATTTCTGAATCAAAAGCGTCAAATAAACATACATTTTTTGGGGATATAAAGAAGGACTTTATCGAACAAAACGACCATTCATTATGTAACTGAGACTTTTAAGATTGCAAAAAGATGAAGATCTTCAAAGGTAAGCAATTTATTTTATTGCTATTTCTGACTTTGGTGATGCATCTGTTTGGTTGGAAAATGTTTTTCATGCTTTTGTATGCGATGCGCTGTCCTCAGATGCATGGTGTGCTTTCGCCGTAAAGCCTTTTTTGAAATCTGACAAAGCGGCTCGATTAAAAAGAAGTACATTTTTTTAAGCCGATGTATAACACTTGTTTTTTATGAATGTTTATTATGACTGTTTCTGTATTTTGAATTTGTCGCTCTGCAATTTCACCGGATGTTGTCGAGGTGGAACGCTAGCGGAAGTCTGTGTGTGTAGACCAAAGTCTGTGTGAAGACCAAAGTCTGTGTGTCTGTGTGGACCAAAGTCTGTGTGTCTGTGTGGACCAAAGTCTGTGTGTCTGTGTGGACCAAAGTCTGTGTGTCTGTGTGGACCAAAGTCTGTGTGTCTGTGTGGACCAAAGTCTGTGTGTCTGTGTGGACCAAAGTCTGTGTGTCTGTGTGGACCAAAGTCTGTGTGTGGATCAAAGTCTGTGTGTGTGGATCAAAGTCTGTGTGTGCTGACCAAATGCCACCCTATTCACCATATAGTGCACTTTTTAGGGGACAGGGAGCCATTTGGAACAAATTCTCTATCTTGTTCTTAGACGTTCCACAACTAGAACACCAAATGTGTCAGATTAGTCACAATGTCAAGTGGATTATAACTGGAATGGCTGATGGGTTGGTACATTTAGCCAGGGCTCCGCTCCGCGCACACACACACACACACACACACACACACACACACACACACACACACACACACACACACACACACACACACACACACACACACACACACACACACACACACACACACACACACACACACACACACAAAGAGGGAACCATAAATCCCTGGAACTCTCTGAGTGCTCGGTGGTACACAGACACTCCACACACAGACACACCCTTCCCTCCATACACACACACACACCCACCCTACCTTGACCCCCCGGACTCTGAACTCAGAGAGAGCGCGGTGCATCTTGGCGGCCGCGGTGGACATATCTTTCCCTGAGGCGATGACTTTGACCAGCAGAGAATCATAGTGGGGGGAGATCACAGCTCCAGGGAAGGCAGAGGCTGAGTCTAGACGTATCCCCATCCCTTCACCACTACGGAACACCTGGAGAGGAGAGGAGAGGAGAGGAGAGGAAAGGAGAGGAGAGGAGAGGAGAGGAGAGGCGAGGCGAGGAGAGGAGAGGAGAGGAGAGGAGAGGAGAGGAGAGGCGAGGCGAGGCGAGGCGAGGCGAGGCGAGGCGAGGCGAGGCGAGGAGAGGAGAGGAGAGGAGAGGAGAGGAGAGGTGAGGCGAGGCGAGGCGAGGCGAGGCGAGGAGAGGAGAGGAGAGGAGAGGAGAGGAGAGGAAAGGAGAGGAGAGGAAAGGAGAACATTGGATTATTGAGGAGAGCAGGAAGAGATCATATTGTGTAAAATACTCAGCTATCACACAATAACAAAGTGATGAGGAACAATTGTATAATTCAGTGTTTTATCCTTCTTAATTGACCCTTTGCTAAGCCCCGCCCCCGTGGTTCAACATGTTCCCCCAGGAAGCCCCACTCCACACTAAACTAGTGGAGGAAACCTCTCACAACAATACTGTTATGTGTTTTTAAATAAACAATGAAATGAAACAGACCTGACTAATCAGGAGACTAGCCGGTATGTTGTGATGGACTGTTATTACAAACTGCTTCACGGGAACCCGGTAAAAAATTCGTTCAATTATTTTAAACGTTTTTAGTGTGGCTAGCCACAGGACGGCTCTGAATGCACTGTGTCCACCCACTCTGCCGAGTGGTGATTACGTTTTACTTATGTTATAAAATAGCTTTACCAAAACAAATATTATTATTCATTTTTGAATCGTTCAGGGGGTCTTTCTCAAAAATGTTATTAACAGTATATTCAAAAAGTTGGATTTCATAACCCTAATACATCTGATAATAAGCACTCGGTTGACATGTAGAAACTTTTGAGGGTTTGACATGTTGTGGTGGTCGTCTTCAAAGGTGTTTCCGTGTGTCGCAAAAAAAGCTAAATTAGCGTGACACGAGCTGAATGAAATGGAAAAAAGGTTTTGACATTTAACAGAGGCATGCTTTGTTTTTCTGAGAAAAAATATCCTGGATTTTCGGCATATGAAAAGCGTATACTGAAAAAAATTAAAATACTCTCCCTCTGTCTCTCTCTCTCTCTCTCTCTCTCTCCCTCTGTCTCTCCCTCTCTCTCTCTCTCTCTCTCTCTCTCTCTCTCTCCCTCCACATAGCCTCTCTCCCTCTCCCTCTCTCTATCTCTCTCCCTCTACTAAATAGGGAATAGGGTGCCAGTCCTGGTCAAAAGTAGTGCACTATATAGGGAATAGGGTGCCAGTCCTGGTCAAAAGTAGTGCACTATATAGGGAATAGGGTGCCGTTTGTGACGTATTTCAGTCTCAAGCCTCTAACTAACAAGACAAAATCTCCTTCTCTTCATCTTTCTGTCTTTCCCTCTCTGTCTCTCCCCTCTGCCTCCCTCGCTCCCTCATCCTCTCTCTCCCTCCACCCATCCTCTCTCTCCCTATCCTTCCCTTTCTCTCTCTCTCTCTCCCTCCACCCAGCCTCTCTCCCTCTCCCTCTCTCTCCCTCTCTCTCCACCCTCTCTCTCCCTCTCCTTCTCTCTCTCTCTCTCCCTCTCCTTCCCCTCTCTCTCCACCCAGCCTCTCTCCCTCTCCCTCTCTCTCTCTCCCTCCACCCATCCTCTCACCCTCTCTCTCTCTCCCTCTCCTTCTCTTTCTCTCTCTCTCTCTCCCTCCACCCATCCTCTCTCCCTCCACCCAGCCTCTCTCCCTCTCTCCTCTATCTCTCTCTCCCTCCTCCCAGCCTCTCTCCCTCTCCCTCTCTCCCTCTCTCTCTCTCTTCACCCAGCCTCTCTCCCTCTCCCTCTCTCTCCCTCCACCCATCCTCTCTCCCTCTCTCTCCCTCTCTCTCCTTCTCTCTCCCTCTCTCTCCCTCTCTCTCCCTCTCTCTCTCTCCCTCCACCCAGCCTGTCTCCCACCCTGACCTGTCAGTTTTAAGAAAGTAAGAGCTAGACACTTTTCAACACATATCAAGGCACACGCATTGCACACACACACAAATGCATACACACACACACACACACACACACACAGACACGCATGCATGCACACACAGGTTAACCTATCGATGCTACACTGAGCTGGGTGAATGGAATATGAATGACAGTCATCCAATATGCTGTAATAGAAGTGAGACCAGGCTTATAGAACATAATCATCCTCCCTCATCTTAAGTGGCACCGACTGGCACTGGTGCTTCTGCATCTGCATTGCTTGCTGTTTGGTGTTGTAGGCTGGGTTTCTGTATGGGCACTAGGGGCGTTAGAGATACATCTACTAATAAAGGGCTTTATAAATACATCTACTGATGAAGGGCTTTATAAATACATCTAGTGATGAAGGGCTTTATAGATACATCTAGTGATGAAGGGCTTTATAAATACATCTACTGCTGAAGGGCTTTATAAATAAATCTACTGATGAAGGGCTTTATAGATACATCTAGTGATGAAGGGCTTTATAGATACATCTAGTGATGAAGGGCTTTATAAATACATATAGTGATGAAGTGCTTTATAGATACATCTAGTGATGAAGGGCTTTATAGATACATCTAGTGATGAAGGGCTTTATAGATACATCTAGTGATGAAGGGCTTTATAGATACATCTCCTGATGAAGGGCTTTATAAATACATCTCTGATGAAGGGCTTTATGATACATCTACTAATAAAGGGCTTTATAAATACATCTAGTGATGAAGGGCTTTATAAATATATCTACTGATGAAGGGCTTTATAAATACATCTAGTGATGAAGGGCTTTATAAATATATCTACTGATGAAGGGCTTTATAAATACATCTAGTGATGAAGGGCTTTATAAATATTTACTGATGAAGGGCTTTATAAATACATCTACTAATAAAGGGCTTTATAAATACATCTAGTGATGAAGGGCTTTATAAATATTTACTGATGAAGGGCTTTATAAATACATCTACTAATAAAGGGCTTTATAGATACATCTAGTGATGAAGGGCTTTATAAATATATCTCTGATGAAGGGCTTTATAAATACATCTACTGATGAAGGGCTTTATAAATACATCTACTGATGAAGGGCTTTATAGATACATCTAGTGATGAAGGGCTTTATAAATATATCTCTGATGAAGGGCTTTATAAATACATCTACTAATAAAGGGCTTTATAAATACATCTACTGATGAAGGGCTTTATAGATACATCTAGTGATGAAGGGCTTTATAAATACATCTACTAATGAAGGGCTTTATAGATACATCTAGTGATGAAGGGCTTTATAAATATTTACTGATGAAGGGCTTTATAAATACATCTACTGATGAAGGGCTTTATAAATACATCTACTAATAAAGGGCTTTATAGATACATCTAGTGATGAAGGGCTTTATAAATATTTACTGATTAAGGGCTTTATAAATACATGTAGTGATAAAGGGTTCTATAGATACATCTACTAATGAAGGGCTTTATAGATACATCTACTGATGAAGGGCTTTATAAATACATCTACTGATGAAGGGCTTTATAGATACATCTACTAATAAAGGGCTTTATAGATACATCTACTAATGAAGGGCTTTATAGATACATCTCCTAATGAAGGGCTTTATAGATACATTTACTGATGAAGGGCTTTATAAATACATCTCCGAATGAAGGGCTTTATAGATACATCTAGTGATGAAGGGCTTTATAAATACATCTAATAATGAAGGGCTTTATAGATACATCTACTAATGAAGGGCTTTATAAATACATCTACTGATGAAGGGCTTTATAAATACATCTAATAATAAAGGGCTTTACAAATACATCTACTGATGAAGGGCTTTATAAAGACATCTACTGATAAAGGGCTTTATAAATACATCTACTGATGAAGGGCTTTATAGATACATCTACTAATGAAGGGCTTTATAGATACATCTCCTAATGAAGGGCTTTATAGATACATTTACTGATGAAGGGCTTTATAAATACATATACTGATTAAGGGCTTTATAAATACATCTACTAATAAAGGGATTTATAAATACATCTACTAATAAAGGGCTTTATAGATACATCTCCTAATGAAGGGCTTTATAGATACATTTACTGATGAAGGGCTTTATAAATACATCTCCTAATGAAGGGCTTTATAGATACATCTACTGATGAAGGGCTTTATAAATACATCTACTGATGGAGGGCTTTATAGATACATCTACTGATGAAGGGCTTTATAAATAAATTTACCGATGAAGGGCTTTATTGATACATATACTCATTAAGGGCTTTATAAATACATATACTGATGAAGGGCTTTATAAATACATCTAGTGATGAAGGGCTTTATAAATACATCTACTGATAAAGGGCTTTATAAATACATCTACTGATGAAGGGCTTTATAGATACATCTACTAATGAAGGGCTTTATAGATACATCTCCTAATGAAGGGCTTTATAGATACATTTACTGATGAAGGGCTTTATAAATACATATACTGATTAAGGGCTTTATAAATACATCTACTGATGAAGGGCTTTATTGATACATATACTCATTAAGGGCTTTATAAATACATATACTGATGAAGGGCTTTATAAATACATCTAGTGATGAAGGGCTTTATAAATACATCTACTAATGAAGGGCTTTATAGATACATCTAGTGATGAAGGGCTTTATAGATACATCTACTGATGAAGGGCTTTATAGATACATCTACTGATGAAGGGCTTTATAAATACATCTACTGATGAAGGGCTTTATAAATACATCTACTGATGAAGGGCTTTATAAATACATATGCTGATGAAGGGCTTTATAGATACATCTACTAATGAAGGGCTTTATAAATACATCTACTGATGAAGGGCTTTATAGATACATCTACTAATGAAGGGCTTTATAAATACATATGCTGATGAAGGGCTTTATAGATACATCTACTGATGAAGGGCTTTATAAATACATCTACTAATGAAGGGCTTTATAAATACATATGCTGATGAAGGGCTTTATAGATACATCTAGTGATGAAGGGCTTTATAGATACATCTACTGATGAAGGGCTTTATAAATACATATGCTGATGAAGGGCTTTATAGATACATCTAGTGATGAAGGGCTTTATAGATACATCTACTGATGAAGGGCTTTATAAAGACATCTAGTGATGAAGGGCTTTATAAATATATCTACTAATAAAGGGCTTTATAGATACATCTACTAATGAAGGGCTTTATAGAAACATCTACTAATGAAGGGCTCTATAGATACATCTCCTAATGAAGGGCTTTATAGATACATTTACTGATGAAGGGCTTTATAAATACATCTCCTAATGAAGGGCTTTATAGATACATTTACTGATGAAGGGCTTTATAAATACATCTCCTAATGAAGGGCTTTATAGATACATTTACCGATGAAGGGCTTTCTAAATACATCTACTGATGAAGGGCTTTATAGATACATCTAGTGATGAAGGGCTTTATAAATACATCTACTAATAAAGGGCTTTATAAATACATCTACTGATGAAGGGCTTTATAAATACATCTACTAATAAAGGGCTTTATAAATACATCTACTGATGAAGGGCTTTATAAATACATCTACTAATAAAGGGCTTTATAAATACATCTAGTGATGAAGGGCTTTATAGAAACATCTACTAATAAAGGGCTTTATAGATACATCTACTAATAAAGGGCTTTATAAAAACATCTAGTGAAGAAGGGCTTTATAAATACATCTACTAATAAAGGGCTTTATAGATACATCTACTGATGAAGGGCTTTATAAATACATCTACTAATAAAGGGCTTTATAAATACATCTACTGATGAAGGGCTTTATAAATATTTACTGATGAAGGGCTTTATAAATACATCTAGTGATGAAGGGCTTTATAGATACATCTACTAATGAAGGGCTTTATAGATACATCTACTGATGAAGGGCTTTTTGGATACATCTACTAATGAAGGGCTTTATAAATACATCTACTGATGAAGGGCTTCATAGATACAGCTAGTGATGAAGGGCTTTATAAATACATCTACTAATAAAGGGCTTTATAAATACATCTAGTGATGAAGGGCTTTATAAATACATCTACTGATGAAGGGCTTTATAAATACATCTCCTGATGAAGGGCTTTATAAATACATCTACTGATGAAGGGCTTTATAAATACATCTACTGATGAAGGGCTTTATAGATACATCTAGTGATGAAGGGCTTTATAGATACATCTAGTGATGAAGGGCTTTATAGATACATCTAGTGATAAAGGGCTTTAGAAATTCATCTACTAATAAAGGGCTTTGTATATACATCTAGTGATGAAGGGCTTTATAGATACATCTACTAATAAAGGGCTTTATAAATACATCTACTGATGAAGGGCTTTATAAATACATCTCCTGATGAAGGGCTTTATAAATACATCTACTGATGAAGGGCTCTATAGATACATCTACTAATAAAGGGCTTTATAGATACATCTAGTGATGAAGGGCTTTATAGATACATCTAGTGATAAAGGGCTTTATAAATACATCTAGTGATGAAGGGCTTTATAGATACATCCACTGATGAAGGGCTTTATAGATACATCTACTAATAAAGGGCTTTATAAATAAATATACCGATGAAGGGCTTTATAGATACATATACTGATTAAGGGCTTTATAAATACATCTCCTAATGAAGGGCTTTATAGATACATTTACTGATGAAGGGCTTTATAAATACATCTACTGATGAAGGGCTTTATAAATACATCTACTGATGAAGGGCTTTATAAATACATCTACTAATAAAGGGCTTTATAAATACATCTAGTGATGAAGGGCTTTATAAATACATCTACTAATAAAGGGCTTTATAAATACATCTACTGATGAAGGGCTTTATAAATACATCTACTGATAAAGGGCTTTATAAATACATCTACTGATGAAGGGCTTTATAAATACATCTACTAATAAAGGGCTTTATAAATACATCTAGTGATGAAGGGCTTTATTGATACATCTACTGATGAAGGGCTTTATAAATACATCTACTAATAAAGGGCTTTATAAATACATCTACTGATGAAGGGCTTTATAGATACATCTACTAATAAAGGGCTTTATAAATACATCTAGTGATAAAGGGCTTTATAAATACATCTACTGATAAAGGGCTTTATAAATACATCTACTGATAAAGGGCTTTATAAATACATCTACTGATAAAGGGCTTTATAAATACATCTAGTGATGAAGGGCTTTACAGAAACATCTACTAATAAAGGGCTTTATAGATACATCTACTAATAAAGGGCTTTATAAAAACATCTAGTGAAGAAGGGCTTTATAAATACATCTACTAATAAAGGGCTTTATAGATACATCTACTGATGAAGGGCTTTATAAATATTTACTGATGAAGGGCTTTATAGATACATCTCCTGATGAAGGGCTTTATAAATACATCTACTGATGAAGGGCTTTATAAATACATCTACTGATGAAGGGCTTTATAAATACATCTCCTGATGAAGGGCTTTATAAATACATCTACTGATGAAGGGCTTTATAAATACATCTACTGATGAAGGGCTCTATAGATACATCTACTAATAAAGGGCTTTATAGATACATCTAGTGATGAAGGGCTTTATAGATACATCTAGTGATAAAGGGCTTTATAAATACATCTAGTGATGAAGGGCTTTATAGATACATCTACTGATGAAGGGCTTTATAGATACATCTACTAATAAAGGGCTTTATAAATAAATATACCGATGAAGGGCTTTATAACACATATACTGATTAAGGGCTTTATAAATACATCTCCTAATGAAGGGCTTTATAGATACATTTACTGATGAAGGGCTTTATAAATACATCTACTGATGAAGGGCTTTATAAATACATCTACTGATGAAGGGCTTTATAAATACATCTACTAATAAAGGGCTTTATAAATACATCTAGTGATGAAGGGCTTTATAAATACATCTACTAATAAAGGGCTTTATAAATACATCTACTGATGAAGGGCTTTATAAATACATTTACTGATAAAGGGCTTTATAAATACATCTACTGATGAAGGGCTTTATAAATACATCTACTAATAAAGGGCTTTATAAATACATCTAGTGATGAAGGGCTTTATAGATACATCTACTGATGAAGGGCTTTATAAATACATCTACTAATAAAGGGCTTTATAAATACATCTACTGATGAAGGGCTTTATAGATACATCTACTAATAAAGGGCTTTATAAATACATCTAGTGATAAAGGGCTTTATAAATACATCTACTGATAAAGGGCTTTATAAATACATCTACTGATAAAGGGCTTTATAAATACATCTACTGATAAAGGGCTTTATAAATACATCTAGTGATGAAGGGCTTTACAGAAACATCTACTAATAAAGGGCTTTATAGATACATCTACTAATAAAGGGCTTTATAAAAACATCTAGTGAAGAAGGGCTTTATAAATACATCTACTAATAAAGGGCTTTATAGATACATCTACTGATGAAGGGCTTTATAAATATTTACTGATGAAGGGCTTTATAAATACATCTAGTGATGAAGGGCTTTATAAATACATATACTGATGAAGGGCTTTATAGATACATCTCCTGATGAAGGGCTTTATAAATACATCTACTGATGAAGGGCTTTATAAATACATCTACTGATGAAGGGCTTTATAAATGCATCTCCTGATGAAGGGCTTTATAAATACATCTACTGATGAAGGGCTTTATAAATACATCTACTGATGAAGGGCTCTATAGATACATCTACTAATAAAGGGCTTTATAGATACATCTAGTGATGAAGGGCTTTATAGATACATCTAGTGATAAAGGGCTTTATAAATACATCTAGTGATGAAGGGCTTTATAGATACATCTAGTGATGAAGGGCTTTGTAGATACATCTAGTGATGAAGGGCTTTATAAATACATCTACTGATGAAGGGCTTTATAGATACATCTAGTGATGAAGGGCTTAATAAATACATCTACTGATGAAGGGGTTTATAAATACATCTACTAATGAAGGGCTTTATAGATACATCTAGTGATGAAGGGCTTTATAAATATTTACTGATGAAGGGCTTTATAAATACATCTAGTGATGAAGGGCTTTATAGATACATCTACTAATGTAGGGCTTTATAGATGCATCTACTGATGAAGGGCTTTATAAATACATCTAGTGATGAAGGGCTTTATAAATACATCTACTAATAAAGGGCTTTATAGATAGATCTACTGATGAAGGGCTTTATAAATACATCTACTAATAAAGGGCTTTATAAGTACATCGACTGATGAAGGGCTTCATAGATACAGCTAGTGATGAAGGGCTTTATAAATACATCTACTAATAAAGGGCTTTGTATATACATCTAGTGATGAAGGGCTTTATAGATACATCTACTAATAAAGGGCTTTATAAATACATCTACTGATGAAGGGCTTTATAAATACATCTCCTGATGAAGGGCTTTATAAATACATCTACTGATGAAGGGTTCTATAGATACATCTACTAATAAAGGGCTTTATAGATACATCTAGTGATGAAGGGCTTTATAGATACATCTAGTGATAAAGGGCTTTATAAATACATCTAGTGATGAAGGGCTTTATAGATACATCTACTGATGAAGGGCTTTATAGATACATCTACTAATAAAGGGCTTTATAAATAAATATACCGATGAAGGGCTTTATAGATACATATACTGATTAAGGGCTTTATAAATACATCTCCTAATGAAGGGCTTTATAGATACATTTACTGATGAAGGGCTTTATAAATACATCTACTGATGAAGGGCTTTATAAATACATCTACTAATGAAGGGCTTTATAAATACATCTACTAATAAAGGGCTTTATAAATACATCTACTGATGAAGGGCTTTATAAATACATCTACTAATAAAGGGCTTTATAAATACATCTACTAATAAAGGGCTTTATAAATACATCTACTGATGAAGGGCTTTATAAATACATCTACTAATAAAGGGCTTTATAAATACATCTACTGATGAAGGGCTTTATAAATACATCTACTAATAAAGGGCTTTATAAATACATCTACTGATGAAGGGCTTTATAAATACATCTACTAATAAAGGGCTTTATAAATACATCTACTGATGAAGGGCTTTATAAATACATCTACTGATGAAGGGCTTTATAAATACATCTACTAATAAAGGGCTTTATAAATACATCTACTGATAAAGGGCTTTATAAATACATCTACTGATAAAGGGCTTTATAAATACATCTAGTGATGAAGGGCTTTACAGAAACATCTACTAATAAAGGGCTTTATAGATACATCTACTAATAAAGGGCTTTATAAAAACATCTAGTGAAGAAGGGCTTTATAAATACATCTACTAATTAAGGGCTTTATAGATACATCTACTGATGAAGGGCTTTATAAATACATCTACTAATAAAGGGCTTTATAAATACATCTACTAATAAAGGGCTTTATAAATACATCTACTGATGAAGGGCTTTATAAATATTTACTGATGAAGGGCTTTATAAATACATCTAGTGATGAAGGGCTTTATAAATACATATACTGATGAAGGGCTTTATAGATACATCTCCTGATGAAGGGCTTTATAAATACATCTACTGATGAAGGGCTTTATAAATACATCTACTGATGAAGAGCTTTATAAATACATCTCCTGATGAAGGGCTTTATAAATACATCTACTGATGAAGGGCTTTATAAATACATCTACTGATGAAGGGCTCTATAGATACATCTACTAATAAAGGGCTTTATAGATACATCTAGTGATGAAGGGCTTTATAGATACATCTAGTGATAAAGGGCTTTATAAATACATCTAGTGATGAAGGTCTTTATAGATACATCTAGTGATGAAGGGCTTTGTAGATACATCTAGTGATGAAGGGCTTTATAAATACATCTACTGATGAAGGGCTTTATAGATACATCTACTAATAAAGGGCTTTATAAATAAATATACCGATGAAGGGCTTTATAGATACATATACTGATTAAGGGCTATATAAATACATCTACTAATGAAGGGCTTTATAAATACATCTAGTGATGAAGGGCTTTATAAATACATCTACTAATGAAGGGCTTTATAGATACATCTAGTGATGAAGGGCTTTATAAATACATCTACTGATGAAGGGGTTTATAAATACATCTACTAATGAAGGGCTTTATAGATACATCTAGTGATGAAGGGCTTTATAAATATTTACTGATGAAGGGCTTTATAAATACATCTAGTGATGAAGGGCTTTATAGATACATCTACTAATGTAGGGCTTTATAGATGCATCTACTGATGAAGGGCTTTATAAATACATCTAGTGATGAAGGGCTTTATAAATACATCTACTAATAAAGGGCTTTATAGATAGATCTACTGATGAAGGGCTTTATAAATACATCTACTAATAAAGGGCTTTATAAATACATCTAGTGATGAAGGGCTTTATAAATACATCCCCTTCACGAAGGGCTTTATAAATACATCTAGTGATGAAGGGCTTTATAAATATTTACTGATGAAGGGCTTTATAGATACAGCTAGTGATGAAGGTCTTTATAAATACATCTACTGATGAAGGGCTTTATGAATACATCTACTAATAAAGGGCTTTATAGATACATCTAGTGATGAAGGGCTTTATAAATTCATCTACTAATAAAGGACTTTGTATATACATCTAGTGATGAAGGGCTTTATAGATACATCTAGTGATGAAGGGCTTTATAAATACATCTACTAATAAAGGTCTTTATAGATACATCTAGTGATGAAGGGCTTTATAGATACATCTAGTGATAAAGGGCTCTATAAATACATCTAGTGATGAAGGGCTTGATAGATACATCTAGTGATGAAGGGCTTTATAAATACATCTACTGATGAAGGGCTTTATAGATACATCTACTAATAAAGGGCTTTATAAATAAATATACCGATGAAGGGCTTTATAGATACATCTACTAATCAAGGGCTTTATAAATACATCTACTGATGAAGGGCTTTATAAATACATCTACTGATGAAGGGCTTTATAAATACATCTACTGATGAAGGGCTTTATAGATACATCTAGGGATGAAGGGCTTTATAAATACATCTACTAATAAAGGGCTTTATAAATACATCTACTGATGAAGGGCTTTATAAATACATCTACTGATGAAGGGCTTTATAGATACATCTACTAATAAAGGGCTTTATAAATACATCTACTGATGAAGGGCTTTATAGATACATCTACTAATGAAGGGCTTTATAAATACATCTACTGATGAAGGGCTTTATAGATACATCTAGTGATGAAGGGCTTTATAGATACATCTAGTGATGAAGGGCTTTATAAATACATCTACTGATGAAGGGCTTTATGAATACATCTACTAATAAAGGGCTTTATAGATACATCTAGTCATGAAGGGCTTTATAAATACATCTAGTGATAAAGGGCTTTATAAATACATCTACTAATAAAGGGCTTTATAGATACATCTAGTGATGAAGGGCTTTATAGATACATCTAGTGATGAAGGGCTTTATAAATACATCTACTAATAAAGGGCTTTATAGATACATCTAGTGATGAAGGGCTTTATAAATACATCTAGTGATAAAGGGCTTTATAAATACATATAGTGATGAAGGGCTTTATAGATACATCTAGTGATGAAGGGCTTCATAGATACATCTAGTGATGAAGGGCTTTATAAATACATCTACTGATGAAGGGCTTTATAGATACATCTACTAATAAAGGGCTTTATAAATAAATATACCGATGAAGGGTTTTATAGATACATCTACTATCAAGGGCTTTATAAATACATCTACTGATGAAGGGCTTTATAGATACATCTAGTGATGAAGGGCTTAATAAATACATATACTGATGAAGGGCTTTATAGATACATCTACTAATGAAGGGCTTTATAGATACATCTACTGATGAAGGGCTTTACAGAGACATCTACTAATGAAGGGCTTTATAAATACATATACTGATTAAGGGCTTTATAAATACATCTACTGATGAAGGGCTTTATAGATACATCTACTAATAAAGGGCTTTATAAAAACATCTAGTGAAGAAGGGCTTTATAAATACATCTACAAATAAAGGGCTTTATAGATACATCTACTGATGAAGGGCTTTATAAATACATCTACTAATAAAGGGCTTTATAAATACATCTAGTGATGAAGGGCTTTATAAATATTTACTGATGAAGGGCTTTATAAATACATCTAGTGATGAAGGGCTTTATAGATACATCTACTAATGAAGAGCTTTATAGATACATCTACTGATGAAGGGCTTTATAAATACATCTACTGATGAAGGGCTTTATAGATACATCTAGTGATGAAGGGCTTTATAGATACATCTAGTGATGAAGAGCTTTATAAATACATCTACTGATGAAGGGCTTTATAGATACATCTAGTGATGAAGGGCTTGATAGATACATCTAGTGATGAAGGGCTTTATAAATACATCTACTGATGAAGGGCTTTATAGATACATCTACTAATCAAGGGCTTTATAAATACATCTACTGATGAAGGGCTTTATAAATACATCTACTGATGAAGGGCTTTATAGATACATCTAGTGATGAAGGGCTTTATAAATACATCTACTAATAAAGGGCTTTATAAATACATCTACTGATGAAGGGCTTTATTGATACATATACTGATTAAGGGCTTTATAAATACATCTACTAATGAAGGGCTTTATAAATGCATCTAGTGATGAAGGGCTTTATAAATACATCTACTAATGAAGGGCTTTATAGAAACATCTAGTGATGAAGGGCTTTATAGATACATCTACTGATGAAGGGCTTTAAAAATACATCTACCAATGAAGGGCTTTATAAATACATCTACTGATGAAGGGCTTTATAAATACATCTACTGATGAAGGGCTTTATAGATACATCTAGTGATGAAGGGCTTTATAAATATTTACTGATGAAGGGCTTTATAAATACATCAAGTGATGAAGGGCTTTATAGATATATCTACTAATGTAGGGCTTTATAGATACATCTAATGATGAAGGGCTTTATAAATACATCTAGTGTTGAAGGGCTTTATAAATACATCTACTAATGAAGGGCTTTATAGATACATCTACTAATGAAGGGCTTTATAAATACATCTACTGATGAAGGGCTTTTTAGATACATCTAGTGATGAAGGGCTTTATAAATACATCTACTAATAAAGGGCTTTATAAATACATCTAGTGATGAAGGGCTTTATAAATACATATACTGATGAAGGGCTTTTTAGATACATCTAGTGATGAAGGGCTTTATAAATACATCTACTAATAAAGGGCTTTATAGATACATCTAGTGATGAAGGGCTTTATAAATACATCTACTGATGAAGGGCTTTATGAATACATCTACTGATGAAGGGCTTTATAGATACATCTAGTGATGAAGGGCTTTATAGATACATCTAGTGATGAAGGGCTTTATAAATACATCTACTGTTGAAGGGCTTTATGAATACATCTACTAATAAAGGGCTTTATAGATACATCTAGTCATGAAGGGCTTTATAAATACATCTAGTGATAAAGGGCTTTATAAATACATCTACTAATAAAGGGCTTTATAGATGCATCTAGTGATGAAGGGCTTTATAGATACATCTAGTGATGAAGGGCTTTATAAATACATCTACTAATAAAGGGCTTTATAGATACATCTAGTGATGAAGGGCTTTATAAATACATCTAGTGATAAAGGGCTTTATAAATACATATAGTGATGAAGGGCTTTATAGATACATCTAGTGATGAAGGGCTTCATAGATACATCTAGTGATGAAGGGCTTTATAAATACATCTACTGATGAAGGGCTTTATAGATACATCTACTAATAAAGGGCTTTATAAATAAATACACCGATGAAGGGTTTTATAGATACATCTACTATCAAGGGCTTTATAAATACATCTACTGATGAAGGGCTTTATAAATACATCTACTGATGAAGGGCTTTATAGATACATCTAGTGATGAAGGGCTTAATAAATACATATACTGATGAAGGGCTTTATAGATACATCTACTAATGAAGGGCTTTATAGATACATCTAGTGAAGAAGGGCTTTATAAATACATATACTGATGAAGGGCTTTATAGATACATATACTGATGAAGGGCTTTATAGATACATCTACTAATAAAGGGCTTTATAAAAACATCTAGTGAAGAAGGGCTTTATAAATACATCTACAAATAAAGGGCTTTATAGATACATCTACTGATGAAGGGCTTTATAAATACATCTACTAATAAAGGGCTTTATAGATACATCTAGTGATGAAGGGCTTTATAAATATTTACTGATGAAGGGCTTTATAAATACATCTAGTGATGAAGGGCTTTATAGATACATCTACTAATGAAGGGCTTTATAGATACATCTACTGATGAAGGGCTTTATAAATACATCTAGTGATGAAGGGCTTTATAAATATTTACTGATGAAGGGCTTTATAAATACATCTAGTGATGAAGGGCTTTATAGATACATCTAGTGATGAAGGGCTTTGTAGATACATTGTAACGGCGATCCTCCTCCTCTCCATCTTCGGAAAAGGAGGAGTATTGAGGGAACCAAGGCGCAGCGAAGTTTGAATACATATTTATTAAACAAGACGAAAAACGAACACGAACTACACTTGAAATGATACAAAATAACAAACGACGTAGACTGACCTAAACATGAGAACTTACATTGACACGAAGAACGCACGAAATGGAAACAGACTACATAAACCGAAACAGTCCCCTGTGGTACGAAATAACATACAGACACGGAAGACAATCACCCACAAACAAACAGTGAGAACACCCTACCTAAATATGACTCTTAATTAGAGGAGAACACAAAACACCTGCCTCTAATTAAGAGCCATACCAGGCAAACAAAACCAACATAGAAACAGATAACATAGACTGCCCACCCAAAACTAACGCCCTGACCAATTACACATACAAAAACAACATAAAACTGGTCAGGACCGTTACATAACCCCCCCCTCAAGGTGCGAACTCCGGGCGCACCAGCACAAAGTCCAGGGGACGGTCTGGGTGGGCAGTTGACCACGGTGGTGGCTCCGGCTCTGGACGCTGTCCCCACACCACCATAGTCACTCCCCGTTTTTGTCTTCCCCTCCCAATGCCCACCCTAAAACTCACATCCCCTAAATAAACAGCCAGCACCAGGAGAAGGGGCAGCACCGGGACAAAGGGCAGCACCGGGACAAGGGGCAGCACCGGGACAAGGGGCAGCACCGGGACAAGAGGCAGCACCGGGACAAGGGGCAGCACCAGGATAAGGGGCAGCACCAGGATAAGGGGCATCACCAGGATAAGGGGCAGCACCGGGACCAGGGGCAGCACCGGGACAAGGGGCAGCACCGGGACAAGGGGCAGCACCGGGACAAGGGGCAGCACCGGGACAAGGGGCAACACCGGGACAAGGGGCAGGTCCCGGCTGATAAACTCTGGCAGATCCTGGCTGAGGGACTCTGGCAGGTCTATGCAGGCTGACGGCTCTCGACGTCATGGCAGACTGACGGCTCTCTACGCTCATGGCAGGCTGACGGCTCTCGACGCTCATGGCAGGCTGACGGCTCTCGACGCTCATGGCAGGCTGACGGCTCTCGACGCTCATGGCAGGCGGACGGCTCTCGACGCTCATGGCAGGCTGATGGCTCTGGCTGCTCATGGCTCTCTGACGGCTCTGGCTGCTCATGGCTCTCTGACGGCTCTGGCTGCTCATGGCTCTCTGACGGCTCTGGCTGCTCATGGCTCGCTGGCGGCTCTGGCAGATCCTGTCTGGTTGGCGGCTCTGGCAGATCCTGTCTGGTTGGCGGCTCTGGCAGATCCTGTCTGGTTGGCGGCTCTGGCAGATCCTGTCTGGCGGGCGGCTCTAGCGGCTTCTGTCTGGCTGACGGCTCTAGCGGCTCCTGTCTGGCGGATGGCTCTGTAGGCTCATGGCAGACGGGCGGCTTTGCAGGCTCATGGCAGACGGGCGGCTTTGCAGGCTCCTGGCAGACGGATGGCTCAGACGGCGCTGGGGAGACGGATGGCTCAGATGGCGCTGGGGAGACGGATGGCTCAGATGGCGCTGGGGAGACGGATGGCTCAGATGGCGCTGGGGAGACGGATGGCTCTGGCCGGATACGGCGCACTGTAGACCTGGTGCGTGGTGCCGGAACTGGAGGTACCGGGCTAAGGATAAGCACCTTCCTACTAGTGCGGGGAGCAGGGACAGGGCACACTGCATTCTCAAAGCCCACTCTATACCTGATGCGAGGTACCGGCACTGGTGACACCGGGCTGAGGACAAGCACATCAGGATTAGTAGGGGGAGAAGATACAGTGTGTTCAGGGCTCTGGAGACGCACAGGTGGCATAGTGCGTGGTGCCGGAACTGGAGGCACCGGGCTAGATACACGCACTACAGGGAGAGTGCGTGGAGGAGGAACAGGGCTCAGGATACGCACTGGTAGCCTAGTGCGTAGTGTAGACACTGTAGGTACTAGGCTGGGGCGGGGAGGTGGCGCCGGAAATACCGGACCGTGGAGGCGTACTGGCACTCTTGAGCATTGAGCCTGCCCAACCTTACCTGGTTGAATACTCCCGGTTGCCCGACCAGTGCGGGGAGGTGGAATAACCCGCACCGGGCTATGTAGGCGAACCGGGGAAACCATGCGTAAGGCAGGTGCCATGTATGCCGGCCCGAGGAGACGCACTGGAGACCAGACGCGTTGAGCCGGCCTCATGACACCTGGCTCAATACCCAATCTAGCCCTACCAGTGCGGGGAGGTGGAATAACCCCCACTGGGCTATGCACTCGTACAGGAGACACCGTGCGCTCTACTGCGTAACACGGCGCCTGCCCGTACTCCCGCTCTCCACGGTAAGCCTGAGAAGTGGGCGCAGGTCTCCTACCTGCCCTAGGCCCACTACCTCCTAGCCTCCCCCCAAGAAATTTTTGGGAATTACTTACGGGCTTTTTGGGCTTCCGTGCCAGACGCGTTCCCTCATAGCTCCGGTTCCTCTCTCCGGTAGCCTCTGCTCTCCCCAGTGCCTCCAGCTGCTCCCATGGCTTTTCGGGCTTCCAGCCACGTCTCCTTGCTGCCTCCTCAAACCACCGCTCCTGGGCTTTAGCTGCCTCCCTCTCTTCCTGAGAGCGGCGATTCTCTCCTGCCTTAGCCCAGGGACCTTCTCCATTCATTATCTGCTCCCAAGTCCAGAAATCCTTGTTTTCCTGTCGAGCTTTCCCTTGCCGCTTGGTCTTAGCGTGGTGGGTGATTCTGTAACGGCGATCCTCCTCCTCTCCATCTTCGGAAAAGGAGGAGTATTGAGGGAACCAAGGCGCAGCGAAGTTTGAATACATATTTATTAAACAAGACGAAAAACGAACACGAACTACACTTGAAATGATACAAAATAACAAACGACGTAGACTGACCTAAACATGAGAACTTACATTGACACGAAGAACGCACGAAATGGAAACAGACTACATAAACCGAAACAGTCCCGTGTGGTACGAAATAACATACAGACACGGAAGACAATCACCCACAAACAAACAGTGAGAACACCCTACCTAAATATGACTCTTAATTAGAGGAGAACACAAAACACCTGCCTCTAATTAAGAGCCATACCAGGCAACCAAAACCAACATAGAAACAGATAACATGGACTGCCCACCCAAAACTAACGCCCTGACCAATTACACATACAAAAACAACATAAAACTGGTGAGGACCGTTACATACATCTAGTGATGAAGGGCTTTATAAATACATCTACTGATGAAGGGGTTTATAAATACATCTACTAATGAAGGGCTTTATAGATACATCTACTGATGAAGGGCTTTATAGATACATCTACTGATGAAGGGCTTTATAGATACATCTAGTGATGAAGGGCTTTATAAATCCATCTACTGATGAAGGGCTTTATGGATACATCTACTAATGTAGGGCTTTATAGATGCATCTAGTGATGAAGGGCTTTATAAATCCATCTACTGATGAAGGGCTTTATAAATACATCTACTAATAAAGGGCTTTATAAATACATCTACTGATAAAGGGCTTTATAAATACATCTACTGATAAAGGGCTTTATAAATACATCTAGTGATGAAGGGCTTTATAGAAACATCTACTAATAAAGGGCTTTATAGATACATCTACTAATAAAGGGCTTTATAAAAACATCTAGTGAAGAAGGGCTTTATAAATACATCTACTAATAAAGGGCTTTATAGATACATCTACTGATGAAGGGCTTTATAAATACATCTACTAATAAAGGGCTTTATAAATACATCTAGTGATGAAGGGCTTTATAAATATTTACTGATGAAGGGCTTTATAAATACATCTAGTGATGAAGGGCTTTATAGATACATCTAGTGATGAAGGGCTTTATAGATACATCTAGGGATGAAGGGCTTTATAGATACATCTAGTGATGAAGGGCTTTATAGATACATCTAGTGATGAAGGGCTTTATAAATACATCTACTAATAAAGGGCTTTATAGATACATCTAGTGATGAAGGGCTTTATAAATTCATCTACTAATAAAGGTCTTTATAGATACATCTAGTGATGAAGGGCTTTATAGATACATCTAGTGATAAAGGGCTCTATAAATACATCTAGTGATGAAGGGCTTTATAGATACATCTAGTAATGAAGGGCTTTATAAATACATCTACTAATAAAGGTCTTTATAGATACATCTAGTGATGAAGGGCTTTATAGATACATCTAGTGATAAAGGGCTCTATAAATACATCTAGTGATGAAGGGCTTTATAGATACATCTAGTGATGAAGGGCTTGATAGATACATCTAGTGATGAAGGGCTTTATAAATACATCTACTGATGAAGGGCTTTATAGATACATCTACTAATAAAGGGCTTTATAAATAAATATACCGATGAAGGGCTTTATAGATACATCTACTAATCAAGGGCTTTATAAATACATCTACTGATGAAGGGCTTTATAAATACATCTACTGATGAAGGGCTTTATAGATACATCTAGGGATGAAGGGCTTTATAAATACATCTACTAATAAAGGGCTTTATAAATACATCTACTGATGAAGGGCTTTATTGATACATATACTGATTAAGGGCTTTAAAAATACATCTACTAATGAAGGGCTTTATAAAGACATCTAGTGATGAAGGGCTTTATAAATACATCTACTAATGAAGGGCTTTATAGATACATCTAGTGATGAAGGGCTTTATAGATACATCTACAGATGAAGGGCTTTATAAATACATCTACTGATGAAGGGCTTTAAAAATACATCTACCAATGAAGGGCTTTATAAATACATCTACTGATGAAGGGCTTTGTAAATACATCTACTAATGAAGGGCTTTATAAATACATCAAGTGATGAAGGGCTTTATAGATACATCTACTAATGTAGGGCTTTATAGATACATCTACTGATGAAGGGCTTTATAAATACATCTAGTGTTGAAGGGCTTTATAAATACATCTACTAATGAAGGGCTTTATAGATACATCTACTAATGAAGGGCTTTATAAATACATCTACTGATGAAGGGCTTTTTAGATACATCTAGTGATGAAGGGCTTTATAAATACATCTACTAATAAAGGGCTTCATAAATACATCTAGTGATGAAGGGCTTTATAAATACATCTACTGATGAAGGGCTTTATAAATACATATACTGATGAAGGGCTTTATAGATACATCTAGTGATGAAGGGCTTTATAAATACATATACTGATTAAGGGCTTTATAAATACATCTACTAATGAAGGGCTTTACAAATACATCTAGTGATGAAGGGCTTTATAAATACATCTACTGATGAAGGGCTTTATAGATACATCTACTGATGAAGGGGTTTATAAATACATCTACTAATGAAGGGCTTTATAGATACATCTAGTGATGAAGGGCTTTATAGATACATCTAGTGATGAAGGGCTTTATGGATACATCTACTAATGTAGGGCTTTATAGATGCATCTAGTGATGAAGGGCTTTATAAATCCATCTACTGATGAAGGGCTTTATAAATACATCTACTAATAAAGGGCTTTATAAATACATCTACTGATTACGGGCTTTATAAATACATCTACTGATGAAGGGCTTTATAAATACATCTACTAATAAAGGGCTTTATAGATACATCTACTAATAAAGGGCTTTATAAAAACATCTAGTGAAGAAGGGCTTTATAAATACATCTACTAATAAAGGGCTTTATAGATACATCTACTGATGAAGGGCTTTATAAATACATCTACTAATAAAGGGCTTTATAAATACATCTAGTGATGAAGGGCTTTATAAATATTTACTGATGAAGGGCTTTATAGATACATCTACTAATGACGGGCTTTATAGATACATCTACTGATGAAGTGCTTTATAGATACATCTACTAATGAAGGGCTTCATAAATACATCTACTGATGAAGGGCTTTATAGATACATCTACTGATGAAGGGCTTTATAAATACATCTACTGATGAAGGGCTTTATAGATACATCTACTGATGAAGGGCTTTATAAATACATCTACTGATGAAGGGCTTTATAAATACATCTACTGATGAAGGGCCTTATGAATACATCTACTAATAAAGGGCTTTATAGATACATCTAGTGATGAAGGGCTTTATAAATTAATCTACTAATAAAGGTCTTTATAGATACATCTAGTGATGAAGGGCTTTATAGATACATCTAGTGATAAAGGGCTCTATAAATACATCTAGTGATGAAGGGCTTTATAGATACATCTAGTGATGAAGGGCTTTATAAATACATCTACTAATAAAGGTCTTTATAGATACATCTAGTGATGAAGGGCTTTATAGATACATCTAGTGATAAAGGGCTCTATAAATACATCTAGTGATGAAGGGCTTTATAGATACATCTAGTGATGAAGGGCTTGATAGATACATCTAGTGATGAAGGGCTTTATAAATACATCTACTGATGAAGGGCTTTATAGATACATCTACTAATAAAGGGCTTTATAAATAAATATACCGATGAAGGGCTTTATAGATACATCTACTAATCAAGGGCTTTATAAATACATCTACTGATGAAGGGCTTTATAAATACATCTACTGATGAAGGGCTTTATAGATACATCTAGGGATGAAGGGCTTTATGAATACATCTACTAATAAAGGGCTTTATAAATACATCTACTGATGAAGGGCTTTATTGATACATATACTGATTAAGGGCTTTATAAATACATCTACTAATGAAGGGCTTTATAAATACATCTAGTGATGAAGGGCTTTATAAATACATCTACTAATGAAGGGCTTTATAGATACATCTAGTGATGAAGGGCTTTATAGATACATCTACTGATGAAGGGCTTTATAAATACATCTACTGATGAAGGGCTTTAAAAATACATCTACCAATGAAGGGCTTTATAAATACATCTACTGATGAAGGGCTTTATAAATACATCTACTAATGAAGGGCTTTATAGATACATCTAGTGATGAAGGGCTTTATAAATATTTACTGATGAAGGGCTTTATAAATACATCAAGTGATGAAGGGCTTTATAGATACATCTACTAATGTAGGGCTTTATAGATACATCTACTGATGAAGGGCTTTATAAATACATCTAGTGTTGAAGGTCTTTATAAATACATCTACTAATGAAGGGCTTTATAAATACATCTAGTGATGAAGGGCTTTTTAGATACATCTAGTGATGAAGGGCTTTATAAATACATCTACTAATAAAGGGCTTCATAAATACATCTAGTGATGAAGGGCTTTATAAATACATATACTGATGAAGGGCTTTATAAATACATCTCCTGATGAAGGGCTTTATAAATACATCTACTGATGAAGGGCTTTATAAATACATCTACTGATGAAGGGCTTTATAGATACATCTAGTGATGAAGGGCTTTATAGGTACATCTAGTGATGAAGGGCTTTATAAATACATGTACTGATGAAGGGCTTTATGAATACATCTACTAATAAAGGGCTTTATAGATACATCTAGTCATGAAGGGCTTTATAAATACATCTAGTGATAAAGGGCTTTATAAATACATCTACTAATAAAGGGCTTTATAGATACATCTACTGATGAAGGGCTTTATAGATACATCTAGTGATGAAGGGCTTTATAAATACATCTAGTGATAAAGGGCTTTGTAAACACATATAGTGATGAAGGGCTTTATAGATACATCTAGTGATGAAGGGCTTCATAGATACATCTAGTGATGAAGGGCTTTATAAATACATCTACTGATGAAGGGCTTTATAGATACATCTACTAATAAAGGGCTTTATAAATAAATATACCGATGAAGGGTTTTATAGATACATCTACTATCAAGGGCTTTATAAAAACATATACTGATGAAGGGCTTTATGAATACATCTACTGATGAAGGGCTTTATAGATACATCTAGTGATGAAGGGCTTAATAAATACATATACTGATGAAGGGCTTTATAGATACATCTACTAATGAAGGGCTTTATAGATACATCTACTGATGAAGGGCTTTATAGAGACATCTACTAATGAAGGGCTTTATAGATACATTTACTGATGAAGGGCTTTATAAATACATATACTGATTAAGGGCTTTATAAATACATCTACTGATGAAGGGCTTTATAGATACATCTACTAATAAAGGGCTTTATAAAAACATCTAGTGAAGAAGGGCTTTATAAATACATCTACAAATAAAGGGCTTTATAGATACATCTACTGATGAAGGGCTTTATTAATACATCTACTAATAAAGGGCTTTATAGATACATCTAGTGATGAAGGGCTTTATAAATACATCTACTGATGAAGGGCTTTATGAATACATCTACTAATAAAGGGCTTTATAGATACATCTACTGATGAAGGGCTTTATAAATACATCTACTAATAAAGGGCTTTATAGATACATCTAGTGATGAAGGGCTTTATAAATATTTACTGATGAAGGGCTTTATAAATACATCTAGTGATGAAGGGCTTTATAGATACATCTAGTGATGAAGGGCTTGATAGATACATCTAGTGATGAAGGGCTTTATAAATACATCTACTGATGAAGGGCTTTATGAATACATCTACTAATAAAGGGCTTTATAGATACATCTAGTGATGAAGGGCTTTAAAAATTCATCTTCTAATAAAGGGCTTTGTATATACATCTAGTGATGAAGGGCTTTATAGATACATCTAGTGATGAAGGGCTTTATAAATACATCTACTAATAAAGGTCTTTATAGATACATCTAGTGATGAAGGGCTTTATAGATACATCTAGTGATAAAGGGCTCTATAAATACATCTAGTGATGAAGGGCTTTATAGATACATCTAGTGATGAAGGGCTTGATAGATACATCTAGGGATGAAGGGCTTTATAAATACATCTACTGATGAAGGGCTTTATAGATACATCTACTAATAAAGGGCTTTATAAATAAATATACCAATGAAGGGCTTTATAGATACATCTACTAATCAAGGGCTTTATAAATACATCTACTGATGAAGGGCTTTATAAATACATCTACTGATGAAGGGCTTTATAGATACATCTAGTGATGAAGGGCTTTATAGATACATCTAGTGATAAAGGGCTCTATAAATACATCTAGTGATGAAGGGCTTTATAGATACATCTAGTGATGAAGGGCTTGATAGATACATCTAGTGATGAAGGGCTTTATAAATACATCTACTGATGAAGGGCTTTATAGATACATCTACTAATAAAGGGCTTTATAAATAAATATACCGATGAAGGGCTTTATAGATACATCTACTAATCAAGGGCTTTATAAATACATCTACTGATGAAGGGCTTTATAAATACATCTACTGATGAAGGGCTTTATAGATACATCTAGTGATGAAGGGCTTTATAAATACATCTACTAATAAAGGGCTTTATAGATACATCTACTGATGAAGGGCTTTATTGATACATATACTGATTAAGGGCTTTATAAATACATCTACTAATGAAGGGCTTTATAAATGCATCTAGTGATGAAGGGCTTTATAAATACATCTACTAATGAAGGGCTTTATAGATACATCTAGTGATGAAGGGCTTTATAGATACATCTACTGATGAAGGGCTTTATAAATACATCTACTGATGAAGGGCTTTAAAAATACATCTACCAATGAAGGGCTTTATAAATACATCTACTGATGAAGGGCTTTATAAATACATCTACTAATGAAGGGCTTTATAGATACATCTAGTGATGAAGGGCTTTATAAATATTTACTGATGAAGGGCTTTATAAATACATCAAGTGATGAAGGGCTTTATAGATACATCTACTAATGTAGGGCTTTATAGATACATCTACTGATGAAGGGCTTTATAAATACATCTAGTGTTGAAGGGCTTTATAAATACATCTAGTGATGAAGGGCTTTATAGATACATCTACTAATGAAGGGCTTTATAAATACATCTACTGATGAAGGGCTTTATAAATACATCTAGTGATGAAGGGCTTTAAAAATACATATACTGATGAAGGGCTTTATAAATACATCTCCTGATGAAGGGATTTATAAATACATCTACTGATGAAGGGCTTTATAAATACATCTACTGATTAAGGGCTTTATAGATACATCTAGTGATGAAGGGCTTTATAGATACATCTAGTGATGAAGGGCTTTATAAATACATCTACTGATGAAGGGCTTTAAAAATACATCTACTAATAAAGGGCTTTATAGATACATCTAGTGATGAAGGGCTTTATAAATACATCTACTAATGAAGGGCTTTATAGATACATCTACTGATGAAGGGGTTTATAAATACATCTACTAATGAAGGGCTTTATAGATACATCTAGTGATGAAGGGCTTTATAGATACATCTAGTGATGAAGGGCTTTATAAATACATCTACTAATGAAGGGCTTTATAGATACATCTAGTGATGAAGGGCTTTATGGATACATCTACTAATGTAGGGCTTTATAGATGCATCTAGTGATGAAGGGCTTTATAAATCCATCTACTGATGAAGGGCTTTATAAATACATCTACTAATAAAGGGCTTTATAAATACATCTACTGATTACGGGCTTTATAAATACATCTACTAATAAAGGGCTTTATAGATACATCTACTGATGAAGGGCTTTATAAATACATCTACTGATGAAGGGCTTTATAAATACATCTACTGATGAAGGGCTTTATAGATACATCTACTAATAAAGGGCTTTATAAAAACATCTAGTGAAGAAGGGCTTTATAAATACATCTACTAATAAAGGGCTTCATAGATACATCTACTGATGAAGGGCTTTATAAATACATCTACTAATAAAGGGCTTTATAGATACATCTACTAATAAAGGGCTTTATAAAAACATCTAGTGAAGAAGGGCTTTATAAATACATCTACTAATAAAGGGCTTTATAAATACATCTAGTGATGAAGGGCTTTATAAATATTTACTGATGAAGGGCTTTATAAATACATCTAGTGATGAAGGGCTTTATAGATACATCTAGTGATGAAGGGCTTTATAGATACATCTACTAATGACGGGCTTTATAGATACATCTACTGATGAAGTGCTTTATAGATACATCTACTAATGAAGGGCTTTATAAATACATCTACTGATGAAGGGCTTTATAGATACATCTACTGATGAAGGGCTTTATAAATACATCTACTGATGAAGGGCTTTATAAATACATCTACTGATGAAGGGCCTTATGAATACATCTACTAATAAAGGGCTTTATAGATACATCTAGTGATGAAGGGCTTTATAAATTCATCTACTAATAAAGGTCTTTATAGATACATCTAGTGATGAAGGGCTTTATAGATACATCTAGTGATGAAGGGCTTTATAAATTCATCTACTAATAAAGGTCTTTATAGATACATCTAGTGATGAAGGGCTTTATAGATACATCTAGTGATAAAGGGCTCTATAAATACATCTAGTGATGAAGGGCTTTATAGATACATCTAGTGATGAAGGGCTTTATAAATACATCTACTAATAAAGGTCTTTATAGATACATCTAGTGATGAAGGGCTTTATAGATACATCTAGTGATAAAGGGCTCTATAAATACATCTAGTGATGAAGGGCTTTATAGATACATCTAGTGATGAAGGGCTTGATAGATACATCTAGTGATGAAGGGCTTTATAAATACATCTACTGATGAAGGGCTTTATAGATACATCTACTAATAAAGGGCTTTATAAATAAATATACCGATGAAGGGCTTTATAGATACATCTACTAATCAAGGGCTTTATAAATACATCTACTGATGAAGGGCTTTATAAATACATCTACTGATGAAGGGCTTTATAGATACATCTAGGGATGAAGGGCTTTATAAATACATCTACTAATAAAGGGCTTTATAAATACATCTACTGATGAAGGGCTTTATTGATACATATACTGATTAAGGGCTTTATAAATACTTCTACTAATGAAGGGCTTTATAAATACATCTAGTGATGAAGGGCTTTATAAATACATCTACTAATGAAGGGCTTTATAGATACATCTAGTGATGAAGGGCTTTATAGATACATCTACTGATGAAGGGCTTTATAAATACATCTACTGATGAAGGGCTTTAAAAATACATCTACCAATGAAGGGCTTTATAAATACATCTACTGATGAAGGGCTTTATAAATACATCTACTAATGAAGGGCTTTATAGATACATCTAGTGATGAAGGGCTTTATAAATATTTACTGATGAAGGGCTTTATAAATACATCAAGTGATGAAGGGCTTTATAGATACATCTACTAATGTAGGGCTTTATAGATACATCTACTGATGAAGGGCTTTATAAATACATCTAGTGTTGAAGGGCTTTATAAATACATCTAGTGATGAAGGGCTTTTTAGATACATCTAGTGATGAAGGGCTTTATAAATACATCTACTAATAAAGGGCTTCATGAATACATCTAGTGATGAAGGGCTTTATAAATACATATACTGATGAAGGGCTTTATAAATACATCTCCTGATGAAGGGCTTTATAAATACATCTACTGATGAAGGGCTTTATAAATACATCTACTGATGAAGGGCTTTATAGATACATCTAGTGATGAAGGGCTTTATAGATACATCTAGTGATGAAGGGCTTTACAAATACATCTACTGATGAAGGGCTTTATGAATACATCTACTAATAAAGGGCTTTATAGATACATCTAGTCATGAAGGGCTTTATAAATACATCTAGTGATAAAGGGCTTTATAAATACATCTACTAATAAAGGGCTTTATAGATACATCTACTGATGAAGGGCTTTATAGATACATCTAGGGATGAAGGGCTTTATAAATACATCTAGTGATAAAGGGCTTTATAAATAAATATAGTGATGAAGGGCTTTATAAATACATCTAGTGATGAAGGGCTTTTTAGATACATCTAGTGATGAAGGGCTTTATAAATACATATAGTTATGAAGGGCTTTATAGATACATCTAGTGATGAAGGGCTTCATAGATACATCTACTGATGAAGGGCTTTATAAATACATCTAGTGTTGAAGGGCTTTATAAATACATATAGTTATGAAGGGCTTTATAGATACATCTAGTGATGAAGGGCTTCATAGATACATCTAGTGATGAAGGGCTTTATAGATACATCTACTAATAAAGGGCTTTATAAATAAATATACCGATGAAGGGTTTTATAGATACATCTACTATCAAGGGCTTTATAGATACATCTAGTGATGAAGGGCTTTATAAATACATCTAGTGATAAAGGGCTTTATAAATACATATAGTGATGAAGGGCTTTATAAATACATCTAGTGATGAAGGGCTTTTTAGATACATCTAGTGATGAAGGGCTTTATGAATACATCTACTGATGAAGGGCTTTATAGATACATCTAGTGATGAAGGGCTTAATAAATACATATACTGATGAAGGGCTTTATAGATACATCTACTAATGAAGGGCTTTATAGATACATCTACTGATGAAGGGCTTTATAGAGACATCTACTAATGAAGGGCTTTATAGATACATTTACTGATGAAGGGCTTTATAAATACATATACTGATTAAGGGCTTTATAAATACATCTACTGATGAAGGGCTTTATAGATACATCTACTAATAAAGGGCTTTATAAAAACATCTAGTGAAGAAGGGCTTTATAAATACATCTACAAATAAAGGGCTTTATAGATACATCTACTGATGAAGGGCTTTATAAATACATCTACTAATAAAGGGCTTTATAGATACATCTAGTGATGAAGGGCTTTATAAATACATCTACTGATGAAGGGCTTTATGAATACATCTACTAATAAAGGGCTTTATAGATACATCTACTGATGAAGGGCTTTATAAATACATCTACTAATAAAGGGCTTTATAGATACATCTAGTGATGAAGGGCTTTATAAATATTTACTGATGAAGGGCTTTATAAATACATCTAGTGATGAAGGGCTTTATAGATACATCTAGTGATGAAGGGCTTGATAGATACATCTAGTGATGAAGGGCATTATAAATACATCTACTGATGAAGGGCTTTATGAATACATCTACTAATAAAGGGCTTTATAGATACATCTACTGATGAAGGGCTTTATAGATACATCTACTGATGAAGGGCTTTATAAATACATCTACTGATGAAGGGCTTTATAAATACATCTACTGATGAAGGGCCTTATGAATACATCTACTAATAAAGGGCTTTATAGATACATCTAGTGATGAAGGGCTTTATAAATTCATCTACTAATAAAGGTCTTTATAGATACATCTAGTGATGAAGGGCTTTATAGATACATCTAGTGATGAAGGGCTTTATAAATTCATCTACTAATAAAGGTCTTTATAGATACATCTAGTGATGAAGGGCTTTATAGATACATCTAGTGATAAAGGGCTCTATAAATACATCTAGTGATGAAGGGCTTTATAGATACATCTAGTGATGAAGGGCTTTATAAATACATCTACTAATAAAGGTCTTTATAGATACATCTAGTGATGAAGGGCTTTATAGATACATCTAGTGATAAAGGGCTCTATAAATACATCTAGTGATGAAGGGCTTTATAGATACATCTAGTGATGAAGGGCTTGATAGATACATCTAGTGATGAAGGGCTTTATAAATACATCTACTGATGAAGGGCTTTATAGATACATCTACTAATAAAGGGCTTTATAAATAAATATACCGATGAAGGGCTTTATAGATACATCTACTAATCAAGGGCTTTATAAATACATCTACTGATGAAGGGCTTTATAAATACATCTACTGATGAAGGGCTTTATAGATACATCTAGGGATGAAGGGCTTTATAAATACATCTACTAATAAAGGGCTTTATAAATACATCTACTGATGAAGGGCTTTATTGATACATATACTGATTAAGGGCTTTATAAATACTTCTACTAATGAAGGGCTTTATAAATACATCTAGTGATGAAGGGCTTTATAAATACATCTACTAATGAAGGGCTTTATAGATACATCTAGTGATGAAGGGCTTTATAGATACATCTACTGATGAAGGGCTTTATAAATACATCTACTGATGAAGGGCTTTAAAAATACATCTACCAATGAAGGGCTTTATAAATACATCTACTGATGAAGGGCTTTATAAATACATCTACTAATGAAGGGCTTTATAGATACATCTAGTGATGAAGGGCTTTATAAATATTTACTGATGAAGGGCTTTATAAATACATCAAGTGATGAAGGGCTTTATAGATACATCTACTAATGTAGGGCTTTATAGATACATCTACTGATGAAGGGCTTTATAAATACATCTAGTGTTGAAGGGCTTTATAAATACATCTAGTGATGAAGGGCTTTTTAGATACATCTAGTGATGAAGGGCTTTATAAATACATCTACTAATAAAGGGCTTCATAAATACATCTAGTGATGAAGGGCTTTATAAATACATATACTGATGAAGGGCTTTATAAATACATCTCCTGATGAAGGGCTTTATAAATACATCTACTGATGAAGGGCTTTATAAATACATCTACTGATGAAGGGCTTTATAGATACATCTAGTGATGAAGGGCTTTATAGATACATCTAGTGATGAAGGGCTTTACAAATACATCTACTGATGAAGGGCTTTATGAATACATCTACTAATAAAGGGCTTTATAGATACATCTAGTCATGAAGGGCTTTATAAATACATCTAGTGATAAAGGGCTTTATAAATACATCTACTAATAAAGGGCTTTATAGATACATCTACTGATGAAGGGCTTTATAGATACATCTAGGGATGAAGGGCTTTATAAATACATCTAGTGATAAAGGGCTTTATAAATAAATATAGTGATGAAGGGCTTTATAAATACATCTAGTGATGAAGGGCTTTTTAGATACATCTAGTGATGAAGGGCTTTATAAATACATATAGTTATGAAGGGCTTTATAGATACATCTAGTGATGAAGGGCTTCATAGATACATCTACTGATGAAGGGCTTTATAAATACATCTAGTGTTGAAGGGCTTTATAAATACATATAGTTATGAAGTGCTTTATAGATACATCTAGTGATGAAGGGCTTCATAGATACATCTAGTGATGAAGGGCTTTATAGATACATCTACTAATAAAGGGCTTTATAAATAAATATACCGATGAAGGGTTTTATAGATACATCTACTATCAAGGGCTTTATAGATACATCTAGTGATGAAGGGCTTTATAAATACATCTAGTGATAAAGGGCTTTATAAATACATATAGTGATGAAGGGCTTTATAAATACATCTAGTGATGAAGGGCTTTTTAGATACATCTAGTGATGAAGGGCTTTATGAATACATCTACTGATGAAGGGCTTTATAGATACATCTAGTGATGAAGGGCTTAATAAATACATATACTGATGAAGGGCTTTATAGATACATCTACTAATGAAGGGCTTTATAGATACATCTACTGATGAAGGGCTTTATAGAGACATCTACTAATGAAGGGCTTTATAGATACATTTACTGATGAAGGGCTTTATAAATACATATACTGATTAAGGGCTTTATAAATACATCTACTGATGAAGGGCTTTATAGATACATCTACTAATAAAGGGCTTTATAAAAACATCTAGTGAAGAAGGGCTTTATAAATACATCTACAAATAAAGGGCTTTATAGATACATCTACTGATGAAGGGCTTTATAAATACATCTACTAATAAAGGGCTTTATAGATACATCTAGTGATGAAGGGCTTTATAAATACATCTACTGATGAAGGGCTTTATGAATACATCTACTAATAAAGGGCTTTATAGATACAATTACTGATGAAGGGCTTTATAAATACATCTACTAATAAAGGGCTTTATAGATACATCTAGTGATGAAGGGCTTTATAAATATTTACTGATGAAGGGCTTTATAAATACATCTAGTGATGAAGGGCTTTATAGATACATCTAGTGATGAAGGGCTTGATAGATACATCTAGTGATGAAGGGCATTATAAATACATCTACTGATGAAGGGCTTTATGAATACATCTACTAATAAAGGGCTTTATAGATACATCTAGTGATGAAGGGCTTTATAAATTCATCTACTAATAAAGGGCTTTGTATATACATCTAGTGATGAAGGGCTTTATAGATACATCTAGTGATGAAGGGCTTTATAAATACATCTACTAATAAAGGTCTTTATAGATACATCTAGTGATGAAGGGCTTTATAGATACATCTAGTGATAAAGGGCTCTATAAATACATCTAGTGATGAAGGGCTTTATAGATACATCTAGTGATGAAGGGCTTGATAGATACATCTAGTGATGAAGGGCTTTATAAATACATCTACTGATGAAGGGCTTTATAGATACATCTACTAATAAAGGGCTTTATAAATAAATATACCGATGAAGGGCTTTATAGATACATCTACTAATCAAGGGCTTTATAAATACATCTACTGATGAAGGGCTTTATAAATACATCTACTGATGAAGGGCTTTATAGATACATCTAGTGATGAAGGGCTTTATAAATACATCTACTAATAAAGGGCTTTATAAATACATCTACTGATGAAGGGCTTTATTGATACATATACTGATTAAGGGCTTTATAAATACATCTACTAATGAAGGGCTTTATAAATGCCTCTAGTGATGAAGGGCTTTATAAATACATCTACTAATGAAGGGCTTTATAGATACATCTAGTGATGAAGGGCTTTATAGATACATCTACTGATGAAGGGCTTTATAAATACATCTACTGATGAAGGGCTTTAAAAATACATCTACCAATGAAGGGCTTTATGAATACATCTACTGATGAAGGGCTTTATAAATACATCTACTAATGAAGGGCTTTATAGATGCATCTAGTGATGAAGGGCTTTATAAATATTTACTGATGAAGGGCTTTATAAATACATCAAGTGATGAAGGGCTTTATAGATACATCTACTAATGTAGGGCTTTATAGATACATCTACTGATGAAGGGCTTTATAAATACATCTAGTGTTGAAGGGCTTTATAAATACATCTAGTGATGAAGGGCTTTATAAATACATCTACTAATGAAGGGCTTTATAAATACATCTACTGATGAAGGGCTTTATAAATACATCTACTGATGAAGGGCTTTATAAATACATCTACTGATGAAGGGCTTTATAGATACATCTAGTGATGAAGGGCTTTATAAATACATCTACTGATGAAGGGCTTTAAAAATACATCTACCAATGAAGGGCTTTATAAATACATCTACTGATGAAGGGCTTTATAAATATATCTACTAATGAAGGGCTTTATAGATACATCTAGTGATGAAGGGCTTTATAAATATTTACTGATGAAGGGCTTTATAAATACATCAAGTGATGAAGGGCTTTATAGATACATCTACTAATGTAGGGCTTTATAAATACATCTAGTGTTGAAGGGCTTTATAAATACATCTACTAATGAAGGGCTTTATAGATACATCTACTAATGAAGGGCTTTATAAATACATCTACTGATGAAGGGCTTTTTAGATACATCTAGTGATGAAGGGCTTTATAAATACATCTACTAATAAAGGGCTTCATAAATACATCTAGTGATGAAGGGCTTTATAAATACATATACTGATGAATGGCTTTATAAATACATCTCCTGATGAAGGGCTTTATAAATACATCTACTAATAAAGGGCTTTATAAATACATCTACTGATGAAGGGCTTTATAAATACATCTACTGATGAAGGGCTTTATAGATACATCTAGTGATGAAGGGCTTTATAGATACATCTAGTGATAAAGGGCTTTATAAATACATATAGTGATGAAGGGCTTTATAGATACATCTAGTGATGAAGGGCTTCATAGATACATCTAGTGATGAAGGGCTTTATAAATACATCTACTGATGAAGGGCTTTATAGATACATCTACTAATAAAGGGCTTTATAAATAAATATACCGATGAAGGGTTTTATAGATACATCTACTATCAAGGGCTTTATAAATACATCTACTGATGAAGGGCTTTATGAATACATCTACTGATGAAGGGCTTTATAGATACATCTAGTGATGAAGGGCTTAATAAATACATATACTGATGAAGGGCTTTATAGATACATCTACTAATGAAGGGCTTTATAGATACATCTACTGATGAAGGGCTTTATAGAGACATCTACTAATGAAGGGCTTTATAGATACATTTACTGATGAAGGGCTTTATAAATACATCTACTGATGAAGGGCTTTATAGATACATCTACTGATGAAGGGCTTTATAGATACATCTACTAATAAAGGGCTTTATAAAAACATCTAGTGAAGAAGGGCTTTATAAATACATCTACAAATAAAGGGCTTTATAGATACATCTACTGATGAAGGGCTTTATAAATACATCTACTAATAAAGGGCTTTATAGATACATCTAGTGATGAAGGGCTTTATAAATACATCTACTGATGAAGGGCTTTATGAATACATCTACTAATAAAGGGCTTTATAGATACATCTACTGATGAAGGGCTTTATAAATACATCTACTAATAAAGGGCTTTATAGATACATCTAGTGATGAAGGGCTTTATAAATATTTACTGATGAAGGGCTTTATAAATACATCTAGTGATGAAGGGCTTTATAGATACATCTAGTGATGAAGGGCTTGATAGATACATCTAGTGATGAAGGGCTTTATAAATACATCTACTGATGAAGGGCTTTATGAATACATCTACTAATAAAGGGCTTTATAGATACATCTAGTGATGAAGGGCTTTATAAATTCATCTACTAATAAAGGGCTTTGTATATACATCTAGTGATGAAGGGCTTTATAGATACATCTAGTGATGAAGGGCTTTATAAATACATCTACTAATAAAGGTCTTTATAGATACATCTAGTGATGAAGGGCTTTATAGATACATCTAGTGATGAAGGGCTTGATAGATACATCTAGTGATGAAGGGCTTTATAAATACATCTACTGATGAAGGGCTTTATAGATACATCTACTAATAAAGGGCTTTATAAATAAATATACCGATGAAGGGCTTTATAGATACATCTACTAATCAAGGGCTTTATAAATACATCTACTGATGAAGGGCTTTATAAATACATCTACTGATGAAGGGCTTTATAGATACATCTAGTGATGAAGGGCTTTATAAATACATCTACTAATAAAGGGCTTTATAAATACATCTACTGATGAAGGGCTTTATTGATACATATACTGATTAAGGGCTTTATAAATACATCTACTAATGAAGGGCTTTATAAATGCATCTAGTGATGAAGGGCTTTATAAATACATCTACTAATGAAGGATTTTATAGATACATCTAGTGATGAAGGGCTTTATAGATACATCTACTGATGAAGGGCTTTATAAATACATCTACTGATGAAGGGCTTTAAAAATACATCTACCAATGAAGGGCTTTATAAATACATCTACTGATGAAGGGCTTTATAAATACATCTACTGATGACGGGCTTTATAGATACATCTAGTGATGAAGGGCTTTATAAATACATTTACTAATAAAGGGCTTTATAAATACATCTAGTGAAGAAGGGCTTTATAAATACATCTACTAATAAAGGGCTTCATAGATACATCTACTGATGAAGGGCTTTATAAATACATCTACTAATAAAGGGCTTTATAGATACATCTACTAATAAAGGGCTTTATAAAAACATCTAGTGAAGAAGGGCTTTATAAATACATCTACTAATAAAGGGCTTTATAAATACATCTAGTGATGAAGGGCTTTATAAATATTTACTGATGAAGGGCTTTATAAATACATCTAGTGATGAAGGGCTTTATAGATACATCTAGTGATGAAGGGCTTTATAGATACATCTACTAATGACGGGCTTTATAGATACATCTACTGATGAAGTGCTTTATAGATACATCTACTAATGAAGGGCTTTATAAATACATCTACTGATGAAGGGCTTTATAGATACATCTACTGATGAAGGGCTTTATAAATACATCTACTGATGAAGGGCTTTATAAATACATCTACTGATGAAGGGCCTTATGAATACATCTACTAATAAAGGGCTTTATAGATACATCTAGTGATGAAGGGCTTTATAAATTCATCTACTAATAAAGGTCTTTATAGATACATCTAGTGATGAAGGGCTTTATAGATACATCTAGTGATGAAGGGCTTTATAAATTCATCTACTAATAAAGGTCTTTATAGATACATCTAGTGATGAAGGGCTTTATAGATACATCTAGTGATAAAGGGCTCTATAAATACATCTAGTGATGAAGGGCTTTATAGATACATCTAGTGATGAAGGGCTTTATAAATACATCTACTAATAAAGGTCTTTATAGATACATCTAGTGATGAAGGGCTTTATAGATACATCTAGTGATAAAGGGCTCTATAAATACATCTAGTGATGAAGGGCTTTATAGATACATCTAGTGATGAAGGGCTTGATAGATACATCTAGTGATGAAGGGCTTTATAAATACATCTACTGATGAAGGGCTTTATAGATACATCTACTAATAAAGGGCTTTATAAATAAATATACCGATGAAGGGCTTTATAGATACATCTACTAATCAAGGGCTTTATAAATACATCTACTGATGAAGGGCTTTATAAATACATCTACTGATGAAGGGCTTTATAGATACATCTAGGGATGAAGGGCTTTATAAATACATCTACTAATAAAGGGCTTTATAAATACATCTACTGATGAAGGGCTTTATTGATACATATACTGATTAAGGGCTTTATAAATACTTCTACTAATGAAGGGCTTTATAAATACATCTAGTGATGAAGGGCTTTATAAATACATCTACTAATGAAGGGCTTTATAGATACATCTAGTGATGAAGGGCTTTATAGATACATCTACTGATGAAGGGCTTTATAAATACATCTACTGATGAAGGGCTTTAAAAATACATCTACCAATGAAGGGCTTTATAAATACATCTACTGATGAAGGGCTTTATAAATACATCTACTAATGAAGGGCTTTATAGATACATCTAGTGATGAAGGGCTTTATAAATATTTACTGATGAAGGGCTTTATAAATACATCAAGTGATGAAGGGCTTTATAGATACATCTACTAATGTAGGGCTTTATAGATACATCTACTGATGAAGGGCTTTTTAGATACATCTAGTGATGAAGGGCTTTATAAATACATCTACTAATAAAGGGCTTCATAAATACATCTAGTGATGAAGGGCTTTATAAATACATATACTGATGAAGGGCTTTATAAATACATCTCCTGATGAAGGGCTTTATAAATACATCTACTGATGAAGGGCTTTATAAATACATCTACTGATGAAGGGCTTTATAGATACATCTAGTGATGAAGGGCTTTATAGATACATCTAGTGATGAAGGGCTTTACAAATACATCTACTGATGAAGGGCTTTATGAATACATCTACTAATAAAGGGCTTTATAGATACATCTAGTCATGAATGGCTTTATAAATACATCTAGTGATAAAGGGCTTTATAAATACATCTACTAATAAAGGGCTTTATAGATACATCTACTGATGAAGGGCTTTATAGATACATCTAGGGATGAAGGGCTTTATAAATACATCTAGTGATAAAGGGCTTTATAAATAAATATAGTGATGAAGGGCTTTATAAATACATCTAGTGATGAAGGGCTTTTTAGATACATCTAGTGATGAAGGGCTTTATAAATACATATAGTTATGAAGGGCTTTATAGATACATCTAGTGATGAAGGGCTTCATAGATACATCTACTGATGAAGGGCTTTATAAATACATCTAGTGTTGAAGGGCTTTATAAATACATATAGTTATGAAGGGCTTTATAGATACATCTAGTGATGAAGGGCTTCATAGATACATCTAGTGATGAAGGGCTTTATAGATACATCTACTAATAAAGGGCTTTATAAATAAATATACCGATGAAGGGTTTTATAGATACATCTACTATCAAGGGCTTTATAGATACATCTAGTGATGAAGGGCTTTATAAATACATCTAGTGATAAAGGGCTTTATAAATACATATAGTGATGAAGGGCTTTATAAATACATCTAGTGATGAAGGGCTTTTTAGATACATCTAGTGATGAAGGGCTTTATGAATACATCTACTGATGAAGGGCTTTATAGATACATCTAGTGATGAAGGGCTTAATAAATACATATACTGATGAAGGGCTTTATAGATACATCTACTAATGAAGGGCTTTATAGATACATCTACTGATGAAGGGCTTTATAGAGACATCTACTAATGAAGGGCTTTATAGATACATTTACTGATGAAGGGCTTTATAAATACATATACTGATTAAGGGCTTTATAAATACATCTACTGATGAAGGGCTTTATAGATACATCTACTAATAAAGGGCTTTATAAAAACATCTAGTGAAGAAGGGCTTTATAAATACATCTACAAAGAAAGGGCTTTATAGATACATCTACTGATGAAGGGCTTTATAAATACATCTACTAATAAAGGGCTTTATAGATACATCTAGTGATGAAGGGCTTTATAAATACATCTACTGATGAAGGGCTTTATGAATACATCTACTAATAAAGGGCTTTATAGATACATCTACTGATGAAGGGCTTTATAAATACATCTACTAATAAAGGGCTTTATAGATACATCTAGTGATGAAGGGCTTTATAAATATTTACTGATGAAGGGCTTTATAAATACATCTAGTGATGAAGGGCTTTATAGATACATCTAGTGATGAAGGGCTTGATAGATACATCTAGTGATGAAGGGCATTATAAATACATCTACTGATGAAGGGCTTTATGAATACATCTACTAATAAAGGGCTTTATAGATACATCTAGTGATGAAGGGCTTTATAAATTCATCTACTAATAAAGGGCTTTGTATATACATCTAGTGATGAAGGGCTTTATAGATACATCTAGTGATGAAGGGCTTTATAAATACATCTACTAATAAAGGTCTTTATAGATACATCTAGTGATGAAGGGCTTTATAGATACATCTAGTGATAAAGGGCTCTATAAATACATCTAGTGATGAAGGGCTTTATAGATACATCTAGTGATGAAGGGCTTGATAGATACATCTAGTGATGAAGGGCTTTATAAATACATCTACTGATGAAGGGCTTTATAGATACATCTACTAATAAAGGGCTTTATAAATAAATATACCGATGAAGGGCTTTATAGATACATCTACTAATCAAGGGCTTTATAAATACATCTACTGATGAAGGGCTTTATAAATACATCTACTGATGAAGGGCTTTATAGATACATCTAGTGATGAAGGGCTTTATAAATACATCTACTAATAAAGGGCTTTATAAATACATCTACTGATGAAGGGCTTTATTGATACATATACTGATTAAGGGCTTTATAAATACATCTACTAATGAAGGGCTTTATAAATGCCTCTAGTGATGAAGGGCTTTATAAATACATCTACTAATGAAGGGCTTTATAGATACATCTAGTGATGAAGGGCTTTATAGATACATCTACTGATGAAGGGCTTTATAAATACATCTACTGATGAAGGGCTTTAAAAATACATCTACCAATGAAGGGCTTTATGAATACATCTACTGATGAAGGGCTTTATAAATACATCTACTAATGAAGGGCTTTATAGATGCATCTAGTGATGAAGGGCTTTATAAATATTTACTGATGAAGGGCTTTATAAATACATCAAGTGATGAAGGGCTTTATAGATACATCTACTAATGTAGGGCTTTATAGATACATCTACTGATGAAGGGCTTTATAAATACATCTAGTGTTGAAGGGCTTTATAAATACATCTAGTGATGAAGGGCTTTATAAATACATCTACTAATGAAGGGCTTTATAAATACATCTACTGATGAAGGGCTTTATAAATACATCTACTGATGAAGGGCTTTATAAATACATCTACTGATGAAGGGCTTTATAGATACATCTAGTGATGAAGGGCTTTATAGATACATCTAGTGATGAAGGGCTTTATAAATACATCTACTGATGAAGGGCTTTAAAAATACATCTACCAATGAAGGGCTTTATAAATACATCTACTGATGAAGGGCTTTATAAATATATCTACTAATGAAGGGCTTTATAGATACATCTAGTGATGAAGGGCTTTATAAATATTTACTGATGAAGGGCTTTATAAATACATCAAGTGATGAAGGGCTTTATAGATACATCTACTAATGTAGGGCTTTATAGATACATCTACTGATGAAGGGCTTTATAAATACATCTAGTGTTGAAGGGCTTTATAAATACATCTACTAATGAAGGGCTTTATAGATACATCTACTAATGAAGGGCTTTATAAATACATCTACTGATGAAGGGCTTTTTAGATACATCTAGTGATGAAGGGCTTTATAAATACATCTACTAATAAAGGGCTTCATAAATACATCTAGTGATGAAGGGCTTTATAAATACATATACTGATGAATGGCTTTATAAATACATCTCCTGATGAAGGGCTTTATAAATACATCTACTAATAAAGGGCTTTATAAATACATCTACTGATGAAGGGCTTTATAAATACATCTACTGATGAAGGGCTTTATAGATACATCTAGTGATGAAGGGCTTTATAGATACATCTAGTGATAAAGGGCTTTATAAATACATATAGTGATGAAGGGCTTTATAGATACATCTAGTGATGAAGGGCTTCATAGATACATCTAGTGATGAAGGGCTTTATAAATACATCTACTGATGAAGGGCTTTATAGATACATCTACTAATAAAGGGCTTTATAAATAAATATACCGATGAAGGGTTTTATAGATACATCTACTATCAAGGGCTTTATAAATACATCTACTGATGAAGGGCTTTATGAATACATCTACTGATGAAGGGCTTTATAGATACATCTAGTGATGAAGGGCTTAATAAATACATATACTGATGAAGGGCTTTATAGATACATCTACTAATGAAGGGCTTTATAGATACATCTACTGATGAAGGGCTTTATAGAGACATCTACTAATGAAGGGCTTTATAGATACATTTACTGATGAAGGGCTTTATAAATACATCTACTGATGAAGGGCTTTATAGATACATCTACTGATGAAGGGCTTTATAGATACATCTACTAATAAAGGGCTTTATAAAAACATCTAGTGAAGAAGGGCTTTATAAATACATCTACAAATAAAGGGCTTTATAGATACATCTACTGATGAAGGGCTTTATAAATACATCTACTAATAAAGGGCTTTATAGATACATCTAGTGATGAAGGGCTTTATAAATACATCTACTGATGAAGGGCTTTATGAATACATCTACTAATAAAGGGCTTTATAGATACATCTACTGATGAAGGGCTTTATAAATACATCTACTAATAAAGGGCTTTATAGATACATCTAGTGATGAAGGGCTTTATAAATATTTACTGATGAAGGGCTTTATAAATACATCTAGTGATGAAGGGCTTTATAGATACATCTAGTGATGAAGGGCTTCATAGATACATCTAGTGATGAAGGGCTTTATAAATACATCTACTGATGAAGGGCTTTATAGATACATCTACTAATAAAGGGCTTTATAAATAAATATACCGATGAAGGGTTTTATAGATACATCTACTATCAAGGGCTTTATAAATACATCTACTGATGAAGGGCTTTATGAATACATCTACTGATGAAGGGCTTTATAGATACATCTAGTGATGAAGGGCTTAATAAATACATATACTGATGAAGGGCTTTATAGATACATCTACTAATGAAGGGCTTTATAGATACATCTACTGATGAAGGGCTTTATAGAGACATCTACTAATGAAGGGCTTTATAGATACATTTACTGATGAAGGGCTTTATAAATACATCTACTGATGAAGGGCTTTATAGATACATCTACTGATGAAGGGCTTTATAGATACATCTACTAATAAAGGGCTTTATAAAAACATCTAGTGAAGAAGGGCTTTATAAATACATCTACAAATAAAGGGCTTTATAGATACATCTACTGATGAAGGGCTTTATAAATACATCTACTAATAAAGGGCTTTATAGATACATCTAGTGATGAAGGGCTTTATAAATACATCTACTGATGAAGGGCTTTATGAATACATCTACTAATAAAGGGCTTTATAGATACATCTACTGATGAAGGGCTTTATAAATACATCTACTAATAAAGGGCTTTATAGATACATCTAGTGATGAAGGGCTTTATAAATATTTACTGATGAAGGGCTTTATAAATACATCTAGTGATGAAGGGCTTTATAGATACATCTAGTGATGAAGGGCTTGATAGATACATCTAGTGATGAAGGGCTTTATAAATACATCTACTGATGAAGGGCTTTATGAATACATCTACTAATAAAGGGCTTTATAGATACATCTAGTGATGAAGGGCTTTATAAATTCATCTACTAATAAAGGGCTTTGTATATACATCTAGTGATGAAGGGCTTTATAGATACATCTAGTGATGAAGGGCTTTATAAATACATCTACTAATAAAGGTCTTTATAGATACATCTAGTGATGAAGGGCTTTATAGATAGATCTAGTGATGAAGGGCTTGATAGATACATCTAGTGATGAAGGGCTTTATTAATACATCTACTGATGAAGGGCTTTATAGATACATCTACTAATAAAGGGCTTTATAAATAAATATACCGATGAAGGGCTTTATAGATACATCTACTAATCAAGGGCTTTATAAATACATCTACTGATGAAGGGCTTTATAAATACATCTACTGATGAAGGGCTTTAGAGATACATCTAGTGATGAAGGGCTTTATAAATACATCTACTAATAAAGGGCTTTATAAATACATCTACTGATGAAGGGCTTTATTGATACATATACTGATTAAGGGCTTTATAAATACATCTACTAATGAAGGGCTTTATAAATGCATCTAGTGATGAAGGGCTTTATAAATACATCTACTAATGAAGGATTTTATAGATACATCTAGTGATGAAGGGCTTTATAGATACATCTACTGATGAAGGGCTTTATAAATACATCTACTGATGAAGGGCTTTAAAAATACATCTACCAATGAAGGGCTTTATAAATACATCTACTGATGAAGGGCTTTATAAATACATCTACTGATGACGGGCTTTATAGATACATCTAGTGATGAAGGGCTTTATAAATACATTTACTAATAAAGGGCTTTATAAATACATCTACTGATGAAGGGCTTTATTGATACATATACTGATTAAGGGCTTTATAAATACATCTACTAATGAAGGGCTTTATAAATGCATCTAGTGATGAAGGGCTTTATAAATACATCTACTAATGAAGGGCTTTATGAATACATCTACTAATGAAGGGCTTTATAGATACATCTAGTGATGAAGGGCTTTATAAATATTTACTGATGAAGGGCTTTATAAATACATCAAGTGATGAAGGGCTTTATAGATACATCTACTAATGTAGGGCTTTATAGATACATCTACTGATGAAGGGCTTTATAAATACATCTAGTGTTGAAGGGCTTTATAAATACATCTAGTGATGAAGGGCTTTATAGATACATCTACTAATGAAGGGCTTTATAAATACATCTCCTGATGAAGGGATTTATAAATACATCTACTGATGAAGGGCTTTATAAATACATCTACTGATGAAGGGCTTTATAGATACATCTAGTGATGAAGGGCTTTATAAATACATCTAGTGATAAAGGGCTTTATAAATACATATAGTGATGAAGGGCTTTATAAATACATCTACTGATGAAGGGCTTTATAGATACATCTACTAATAAAGGGCTTTATAAATAAATATACCGATGAAGGGTTTTATAGATACATCTACTATCAAGGGCTTTATAAATACATCTACTAATGAAGGGCTTTATAAATACATCTACTGATGAAGGGCTTTATAAATACATCTACTGATGAAGGGCTTTATAGATACATCTAGTGATGAAGGGCTTAATAAATACATATACTGATGAAGGGCTTTATAGATACATCTACTAATGAAGGGCTTTATAGATACATCTACTGATGAAGGGCTTTATAGAGACATCTACTAATGAAGGGCTTTACAGATACATTTACTGATGAAGGGCTTTATAAATACATATACTGATTAAGGGCTTTATAAATACATCTACTGATGAAGGGCTTTATAGATACATCTACAAATAAAGGGCTTTATAGATACATCTACTGATGAAGGGCTTTATAAATACATCTACTAATAAAGGGCTTTATAAATACATCTAGTGATGAAGGGCTTTATAAATATTTACTGATGAAGGGCTTTATAAATACATCTAGTGATGAAGGGCTTTATAGATACATCTACTAATGAAGGGCTTTATAGATACATCTACTGATGGAGGGCTTTATAGATACATCTACTAATGAAGGGCTTTATAAATACATCTACTGATGAAGGGCTTTATAGATACATCTAGTGATGAAGGGCTTTATAAATACATCTACTGATGAAGGGCTTTATAAATACATCTACTGATGAAGGGCATTATAAATACATCTCCTGATGAAGGGCTTTATAAATACATCTAGTGATGAAGGGCTTTATAAATACATCTACTGATGAAGGGCTTTATAAATACATCTACTGATGAAGGGCTTTATAGATACATCTAGTGATGAAGGGCTTTATAGATACATCTAGTGATGAAGGGCTTTATAAATACATCTACTGATGAAGGGCTTTATGAATACATCTACTAATAAAGGGATTTATAGATACATCTAGTGATGAAGGGCTTTATAGATACATCTAGTGATAAAGGGCTTTATAAATTCATCTACTAATAAAGGGCTTTGTATATACATCTAGTGATGAAGGGCTTTATAGATACATTTAGTGATGAAGGGCTTTATAGATACATCTAGTGATGAAGGGCTTTATAAATATTTACTGATGAAGGGCTTTATAAATACATCTAGTGATGAAGGGCTTTATAGATACATCTACTAATGAAGGGCTTTATAGATACATCTACTGATGGAGGGCTTTATAGATACATCTACTAATGAAGGGCTTTATAAATACATCTACTGATGAAGGGCTTTATAGATACATCTAGTGATGAAGGGCTTTATAAATACATCTACTGATGAAGGGCTTTATAAATACATCTACTGATGAAGGGCATTATAAATACATCTCCTGATGAAGGGCTTTATAAATACATCTAGTGATGAAGGGCTTTATAAATACATCTACTGATGAAGGGCTTTATAAATACATCTACTGATGAAGGGCTTTATAGATACATCTAGTGATGAAGGGCTTTATAGATACATCTAGTGATGAAGGGCTTTATAAATACATCTACTGATGAAGGGCTTTATGAATACATCTACTAATAAAGGGATTTATAGATACATCTAGTGATGAAGGGCTTTATAGATACATCTAGTGATAAAGGGCTTTATAAATTCATCTACTAATAAAGGGCTTTGTATATACATCTAGTGATGAAGGGCTTTATAGATACATCTAGTGATGAAGGGCTTTATAAATACATCTACTAATAAAGGGCTTAATAGATACATCTAGGGATGAAGGGCTTTATAAATACATCTACTAATAAAGGGCTTTATAAATACATCTAGTGATGAAGGGCTTTATAGATACATCTAGTGATGAAGGGCTTTATAGATACATCTAGTGATGAAGGGCTTTATAAATACATCTACTGATGAAGGGCTTTATAGATACATCTACTAATAAAGGGCTTTATGAATAAATATACCGATGAAAGGCTTTATAGATACATCTACTAATCAAGGGCTTTATAAATACATCTACTGATGAAGGGCTTTATAAATACATCTACTGATGAAGGGCTTTATAGATACATCTACTAATAAAGGGCTTTATAAATACATCTACTGATGAAGGGCTTTATTGATACATATACTGATTAAGGGCTTTATAAATACATCTACTAATGAAGGGCTTTATAAATACATCTAGTGATGAAGGGCTTTATAAATACATCTACTAATGAAGGGCTTTATAGATACATCTAGTGATGAAGGGCTTTATAAATACATCTACTGATGAAGGGCTTTATAAATACATCTACTGATGAAGGGCATTATAAATACATCTCCTGATGAAGGGCTTTATAAATACATCTAGTGATGAAGGGCTTTATAAATACATCTACTGATGAAGGGCTTTATAAATACATCTACTGATGAAGGGCTTTATAGATACATCTAGTGATGAAGGGCTTTATAGATACATCTAGTGATGAAGGGCTTTATAAATACATCTACTGATGAAGGGCTTTATGAATACATCTACTAATAAAGGGATTTATAGATACATCTAGTGATGAAGGGCTTTATAGATACATCTAGTGATGAAGGGCTTTATAGATACATCTAGTGATGAAGGGCTTTATAGATACATCTAGTGATGAAGGGCTTTATAAATATTTACTGATGAAGGGCTTTATAAATACATCTAGTGATGAAGGGCTTTATAGATACATCTACTAATGAAGGGCTTTATAGATACATCTACTGATGGAGGGCTTTATAGATACATCTACTAATGAAGGGCTTTATAAATACATCTACTGATGAAGGGCTTTATAGATACATCTAGTGATGAAGGGCTTTATAAATACATCTACTGATGAAGGGCTTTATAAATACATCTACTGATGAAGGGCATTATAAATACATCTCCTGATGAAGGGCTTTATAAATACATCTAGTGATGAAGCGCTTTATAAATACATCTACTGATGAAGGGCTTTATAAATACATCTACTGATGAAGGGCTTTATAGATACATCTAGTGATGAAGGGCTTTATAGATACATCTAGTGATGAAGGGCTTTATAAATACATCTACTGATGAAGGGCTTTATGAATACATCTACTAATAAAGGGATTTATAGATACATCTAGTGATGAAGGGCTTTATAGATACATCTAGTGATAAAGGGCTTTATAAATTCATCTACTAATAAAGGGCTTTGTATATACATCTAGTGATGAAGGGCTTTATAGATACATCTAGTGATGAAGGGCTTTATAAATACATCTACTAATAAAGGGCTTAATAGATACATCTAGGGATGAAGGGCTTTATAAATACATCTACTAATAAAGGGCTTTATAAATACATCTAGTGATGAAGGGCTTTATAGATACATCTAGTGATGAAGGGCTTTATAGATACATCTAGTGATGAAGGGCTTTATAAATACATCTACTGATGAAGGGCTTTATAGATACATCTACTAATAAAGGGCTTTATAAATAAATATACCGATGAAAGGCTTTATAGATACATCTACTAATCAAGGGCTTTATAAATACATCTACTGATGAAGGGCTTTATAAATACATCTACTGATGAAGGGCTTTATAGATACATCTACTAATAAAGGGCTTTATAAATACATCTACTGATGAAGGGCTTTATTGATACATATACTGATTAAGGGCTTTATAAATACATCTACTAATGAAGGGCTTTATAAATACATCTAGTGATGAAGGGCTTTATAAATACATCTACTAATGAAGGGCTTTATAGATACATCTAGTGATGAAGGGCTTTATAGATACATCTACTGATGAAGGGCTTTATAAATAATTCTACTGATGAAGGGCTTTAAAAATACATCTACCAATGAAGGGCTTTATAAATACATCTACTGATGAAGGGCTTTATAAATACATCTACTAATGAAGGGCTTTATAGATACATCTAGTGATGAAGGGCTTTATAAATATTTACTGCTGAAGAGCTTTATAAATACATCTAGTGATAAAGGGCTTTATAAATACATCTAGTGATGAAGGGCTTTATAAATACATCTACTAATGAAGGGCTTTATAGATACATCTACTAATGAAGGGCTTTATAAATACATCTACTGATGAAGGGCTTTTTAGATACATCTAGTGATGAAGGGCTTTATAAATACATCTACTAATAAAGGGCTTTATAAATACATCTAGTGATGAAGGGCTTTATAAATACATATACTGATGAAGGGCTTTATAAATACATCTACTGATGAAGGGCTTTATGAATACATCTACTAATAAAGGGCTTTATAGATACATCTAGTGATGAAGGGCTTTATAGATACATCTAGTGATGAAGGGCTTTATAAATACATCTACTAATAAAGGGCTTTATAGATACATCTACTAATGAAGGGCTTTATAAATAAATATACCGATGAAGGGCTTTATAGATACATCTAGTGATAAAGGGCTTTATAAATACATCTAGTGATAAAGGTCTTTATAAATACATATAGTGATGAAGGGCTTTATAAATACATCTACTGATGAAGGGCTTTATAGATACATCTACTAATAAAGGGCTTTATAAATAAATATACCGATGAAGGGCTTTATAGATACATCTACTAATCAAGGGCTTTATAAATACATCTACTGATGAAGGGCTTTATAGATACATCTAGTGATGAAGGGCTTAATAAATACATATAGTGATGAAGGGCTTTATAAATACATCTACTGATGAAGGGCTTTATAGATACATCTAGTGATGAAGGGCTTAATAAATACATATACTGATGAAGGGCTTTATTAATACATCTACTAATGAAGGGCTTTATAAATACATCTACTAATGAAGGGCTTTATAGATACATCTACTGATGAAGGGCTTCATAAATACATCCACTGATGAAGGGCTTTATAAAGTATTCTACTAATGAAGGGCTTTATAGATACATCTAATGATGAAGAGCTTTAAAAATACATCTACCAATGAAGGGCTTTATAAATACATCTACTGATGAAGGGCTTTATAAATATATCTACTGATGAAGGGCTTTATAAATACATCTACTAATGAAGGGCTTTATAGATACATCTAGTGATGAAGGGCTTTATAAATGCATTTACTAATAAATGGCTTTATAAATACATCTCCTGATGAAGGGCTTTATAGATATTTACTCAATTTTATATAATTATTCAAATACAATGTATACTGTATTGTACACATTGTTGCTTTCGAAATATTGATGCAATATTTTCATGCTAATAAAGCTGCTTGAGAGAGAGAGAGACAGAGAAGGTGGAGAAGGGAGGGAGAATGAGAGAAGGGAGGGAGAAAGAGAGAAGGGAGGGAGAAGGAGAGAAGGGAGGGAGAAGGAGAGAAGGGAGGGAGAATGAGAGAAGGGAGGGAGAAGGAGAGAAGGGAGGGAGCAGGAGAGAAGGGAGGGAGAATGAGAGAAGGGAGGGAGAAGGAGAGAAGGGAGGGAGAATGAGAAAAGGGAGGGAGAAGGAGAGAAGGGAGGGAGAAGGAGAGAAGGGAGGCAGAAGGAGAGAAGGGAGGCAGAAGGAGAGACGGGAGGGAGAATGAGAGAAGGGAGGGAGAATGAGAGAAGGGAGGGAGAAGGAGAGAAGGGAGGGAGAATGAGAGAAGGGAGGGAGAAAGAGAGAAGGGAGGGAGAAAGGGAGGAGGAGAGAAGGGAGGGAGAATGAGAGAAGGGAGGGAGAAGGAGAGAAGGGAGGGAGATTGAGAGAAGGGAGGGAGAATGAGAGACGGGAGGGAGATTGAGAGAAGGGAGGGAGAATGAGAGACGGGAGGGAGATTGAGAGAAGGGAGGGAGAATGAGAGAAGGGAGGGAGAATGAGAGAAGGGAGGGAGAATGAGAGAAGGGAGGGAGAAGGAGAGACGGGAGGGAGAATGAGAGAAGGGAGGGAGAAGGAGAGAAGGGAGGGAGAAGGAGAGAAGGGAGGGAGAATGAGAGAAGGGAGGGAGAAGGAGAGAAGGGAGAGAGAATGAGAGAAGGGAGGGAGAAGGAGAGAAGGGAGGGAGAAGGAGAGAAGGGAGGGAGAAGGAGAGAAGGGAGGGAGAAGGAGAGAAGGGAGGGAGAAGGAGAGAAGGGAGGGAGAAGGAGAGACGGGAGGGAGAATGAGAGAAGGGAGGGAGAAGGAGAGACGGGAGGGAGAATGAGAGAAGGGAGGGAGAAGGAGAGAAGGGAAGGAGAATGAGAGAAGGGAGGGAGAATGAGAGAAGGGAGGGAGAATGAGAGAAGGGAGGGCGAATGAGAGAAGGGAGGGAGAATGAGAGAAGGGAGGGAGAAGGAGAGAAGGGAGGGAGAAGGAGAGAAGGGAGGGAGAAGGAGAGAAGGGAGGGAGAAGGAGAGACGGGAGGGAGAATGAGAGAAGGGAGGGAGAAGGAGAGACGGGAGGGAGAATGAGAGAAGGGAGGGAGAATGAGAGAAGGGAGGGAGAAGGAGAGAAGGGAAGGAGAATGAGAGAAGGGAGGGAGAATGAGAGAAGGGAGGGAGAATGAGAGAAGGGAGGGCGAATGAGAGAAGGGAGGGAGAATGAGAGAAGGGAGGGAGAAGGAGAGACGGGAGGGAGAATGAGAGAAGGGAGGGAGAATGAGAGAAGGGAGGGAGAAGGAGAGACGGGAGGGAGAATGAGAGAAGGGAGGGAGAAGGAGAGAAGGGAGGGAGAAGGAGAGAAGGGAGGGAGAAGGAGAGAAGGGAGGGAGAAGGAGAGAAGGGAGGGAGAAGGAGAGAAGGGAGGGAGAAGGAGAGAAGGGAGGGAGAAGGAGAGAAGGGAGAGAGAAGGAGAGAAGGGAGGGAGAATGAGAGAAGGGAGGGAGAATGAGAGAAGGGAGGGAGAAGGAGAGAATGGAGGGAGAAGGAGAGAATGGAGGGAGAATGAGAGAAGGGAGGGAGAATGAGAGAATGGAGGGAGAAGGAGAGAATGGAGGGAGAATGAGAGAAGGGAGGGAGAAAGGGAGCAGGGGAGAAGGGAGGGTGAAGGACGAGAAGGAAAGCGGCGGACTATAATTAAATGACCATTTTTGCCTCAGAATTCACACACGATCCAAAGCTGAGAGAAGCACAACTCAGAGGAAAAAAATGTGAACCAATCACCTCAGAGAAACATCCCAAGGTTCCACTCTTTCTCACCAGTTAGAACATTCAGCCCTATTGTCCCTCCTTTCTCCTTTCATAGGTACACAATAGGCTCTAAGCATTATACCGCCTCCCACATTCTATTGTCCCTCCTTTCTCCTTTCATAGGTACACAATGCATTATACCTCCTCCCACATTCTATTGTCCCTCCTTTCTCCTTTCATAGGTACACAATAGGCTCTATGCATTATACCGCCTCCCACATTCTATTGTCCCTCCTTTCTCCTTTCATAGGTACATAATAGGCTCTATGCATTATACCGCTTCCCACATTCTATTTTCCCTCCTTTCTCCTTCCATAGGTACACAATGCATTATACCGCCTCCCACATTCTATTGTCCCTCCTTTCTCCTTTCATAGGTACACAATGCATTATACCGCCTCCCACATTCTATTTTACTTCCTACCGGGGTTGCTGATTCCGGAGCGATGTCCTGTATTGTTTTTATCATTAGTTTACTAGCTAGCTAACGGTCGCCGATGCTTTTCTGACTGAAATAGTTCACAATGACTACCTTTATATTTAAGGGGGTGCTAATGAACATTGTTCACTACCTCTGTGTTCAGTTTCTTCAAAGTGTAAATGGTATCGTGAGCTTCCGTAGTTTCCCGGTCGATGTAGAGCTCAGAAGACAAGGTGGTTGGTGGCAGTACGTCGTGACATTACTGTTACCAAACACACAAAAGGTGACTTTGTTGAGGGAAAGGTTGGTGTGTGGGGTGGGGGGGGTGGGGGGGGGTTGGGCGACAACACCTAAAAAGAAGTGGGGTTCCTACAATCTTCGCGTGGAACTGGCACATTCAAAAGAGACGTGGTGTTTGGGAAAGAAGACTGAAACCTGTTGCCCTGACTGAGGAGCAAGGTGCTCTGCCTATGGACTGTGCATCTCTGATCCGGTCCAGAGCATGTTGCCCTGACTGAGGAGCAAGGTGCTCTGCCTTTGGACTGTGCATCTCTGATCCGGTCCAGAGCATGTTGCCCTGACTGAAGAGCAAGGTGCTCTGCCTATGGACTGTGCATCTCTGATCCGGTCACATGATTACTGTGCAGGCCCTAATGGCAAACCATGAGCACGTAAAGAGGAACTGAGGAGCTTCGAGCCAAGCTGGAGAAACTGACCTCACAACACGGCTTTGGTCTACAGCGATTTCCTGGTTGTGACGAGTACATACGTTTTTACACAAGGTACAGTAATAATTTATTATTATCCAGCAATACTATTGTTTACTATTTACAATTAATTATTATCCCAAAGTCCATCTTACCTTTAAGAACATGTTCAGTGTTATTTAATTTAAGTTATTTATTTAGCATATCTTAGCATAAGTAGGCATATTGAGTGTATGTTGTCTTTACATTTTGTTTTCAGTTAACCCCCAAAAAATGCTCCGAATTCATTGCTGCAAATAAGTTTTGGTTCTTAGTCCACTTCTTAGTCCTGTTCCCAGGTTAAATAACAGAACATTTAAAACAAATTCACTGCTGTGATGACAGCTGCTGTGAATTACAGTACAAATTGCTGTAACAACAACCACAACAACAATAATCACAGCCGCATATATTCCCCCCCAAGCAGACACATCGACGTCCCTGAACAAACTATATTTGACTCTATGTAAACTGGAAACCACATATCCTGAGGTTGCATTCTTTGTAGCTGTGGATTTTAACAAGGCTAATCTGAAAACAAGACTCCCTAAATTCTATCAGCATATCGATTGCGCAACCAGGGCTGGTAAAACCCTGGATCATTGTTATTCTAACTTCCGCGACGCATATAAGGCCCTCCCCGGCCCTCCTTTTGGAAAAGCTGACCACGACTCCATTTTTTGCTCCCAGCCTATAGACAGAGACTAAAACAGGAAGCTCCCGCGCTCAGGTCTGTTCAACGCTGGTCCGACCAATCGGATTCGACGCTTCAAGATTGCTTCGATCACGTGGATTGGGATATGTTCCGCACTGCGTCAAACAACAACATTGACGAATACGCTGATTCGGTGAGCGAGTTTATTAGCAAGTGCATCGGTGATGTCGTACCCACTGTGACTATTAAAACCTTCCCAAACCAGAAACCGTGGATTGATGGCAGTATTCATGCGAAACTGAAAGCGCGAACCACTGCTTTTAACCAGGGCAAGGTGACCGGAAACATGACCGAATACAAACAGTGTAGCTATTCCCTCCGCAAGGCAATCAAGCAAGCTAAGTGCCAGTAGAGTTGCAATTCAACAGCTCAGAAACAAGAGGTATGTGGCAGGGTCTACAGTCAATCACGGATTACAAAAAGAAAACCAGCCCCGTCGCGTACACCGACGTCTTGCTCCCAGACAAACTAAACAACTTTTTTGCTCGCTTTGAGGACAATACAGTGCCACTAACACGGCCCGCTACCAAAACCTGTGGGCTCTCCTTCACTGTAGCCGACGTGAGTAAAACATTTAAACGTGTTAACCCTCGCAAGGCTGCAGGCCCAGACGGCATCCCCAGCCGCGTCCTCAGAGCATGCTCAGACCAGCTGGTTGGTGTGTTTACGGACATATTCAATCAATCCTTATCCCAGTCTGCTGTTCCCACATGCCTCAAGAGGGACACCATTGTTCCTGTTCCCAAGAAAGCTAAGGTAACTGAGCTAAACGAGTACCGCCCCGTAGCACTCACTTCCGTCATCAGGAAGTGCTTTGAGCAACGACACAATCGCAACCACACTGCACACTGCCCGAACCCATCTGGACAAGAGGAATATCTATGTGAGAATGCTGTTCATCGACTACAGCTCAGCATTTAACACCATAGTTACCCTCCAAACTTGTTATCAAGCTCGAGACCCTGGGTCTCGACCCCGCCCTGTGTAACTGGGTACTGGACTTCCTGACGGGCCGACCCCAGGTGGTGAGGGTAGGTAACAACATCTCCACCCCACTGATCCTCAACACTGGGGCCCCACAAGGGTGCGTTCTGAGCCCTCGCCTGTACTCCCTGTTCACCCATGACCGCGTGGCCATGCATGCCTCCAACTTTATCATCAAGTTTGCAGACGACACTACAGTGGTAGGCTTGATTACCAACAACAACAAGACGGCCTACAGGGAGGAGGTGATGGGCCCTCGGAGTGTGGTGTCAGGAAAATAACCTCACACTCAACGTCAACAAAACAAAGGAGATGATTGTGGACTTCAGGAACAGCAGTGGGAGCACCCCCCTATCCACAGACGGGACAGTAGTGGAGAAGGTGGAAAGTTTTAAGTTCCTCGGCGTACACATCACGGACAAACTGAAATGGTCCACCCACACAGACAACGTGGTGAAGAAGGCGCAGCAGCGCCTCTTCAACCTCAGGAGGCTGAAGAAATTTGTCTTGTCACCGAAAACACTCACAAACTTCTACAGATGCACAATCGAGAGCATCCTGTCGGGCTGTATCAACGCCTGGTACGGCAACTGCTCCGCCCACAACCATAAGGTTTTCCAGAGGGTAGTGAGGTCTGCACAACGCATCACCGGGGGCAAACTACCTGCCCTCCAGGACACCTACAACACCCGATGTCACAGGAAAACCATACAGATCATCAAGGACAACAACCCTCCGAGCCACTGCCTGTTCACCCCGCTATCATCCAGAAGGCGAGGTCAGTACAGGTGCATCAAAGCTGGGACCGAGAGACTGAAAAACAGCTTCTATCTCAAGGCCATCAGACTGTTAAACAGCCACCACTAACATTGAGTGGCTGCTGCCAACATACTGACTCAACTCCAGCCACTTTAATAATGGAAAAATGTATGTAAAAAATGTATCACTAGCCACTTTAAACAATGCCACTTAATATAATGTTTACATACCCTACATTACTCATCTCATATGTCTATACTGTACTCTATACCATCTACTGCATCTTGCCATCTTTATGTAATACATGTATCACTAGCCATTTTAAACTATGCCACTTTATGTTTATATACCCTACATTACTCATCTCATATGTATATATTGTACTCTATACCATCTACTGCATCTTGCCTATGCCGTTCTATACCATCACTCATTCATATATCTTTATGTACATATTCTTTATCCCTTTACACTTGTGTGTATAAGGTAGTAGTTGTGGAATTGTTAGGTTAGATTACTTGTTGGTTATTACTGCATTGTCGGAACTAGAAGCACAAGCATTTCGCTACACTCGCATTAACATCTGCTAACCATGTGTGTGTGACCAATACAATTTGATTAGATTTGATTTGATTTAACAAGAAAAACAGGCTACAATAGCAGCTAGGTCATGTCTAGTGCTACTTGATGCTTAGAGAAGATGGGCAATAATAGTAAATTAGCTTTTTTTTGGTATTCAAATACTCTGTTGTCCGTCTTTAGATTTGCAAGCTACACCCACCTGATGGCCTTCTGGCACTTGATTGAGTGGGCAGCAGAGACCGAGTTTATAAGAGTCAAGAAGCACCAATCCATCTGAAACAAGTGTTACTGGAAGAAAACCAGTAAGGGTCAACTTCATTAAACACACTACTTAATAGAGAATATGTCCTCTTGTAATTGTTCAACATGGTTTACTTGTTGTGTTATGGACCGAATGTAAGGACAATATATTGTACTGAAAGGGTTTTCTTTATGTTTAGACACTGCCATCAATCGACGAGTTCTTCTTGTTTATGACTCATCTGTCGCTGGGTCTGAAAGCAGAAGGATTTGGCCCATCGGTTCAGCATCCACCAATGGACAGTGAGCCGGATCATCATCTCTTTGGCCAACTTCCTCTACTGTCTGCTTGGATCAGCACGGATATATGGACCCCCAAGGAAACCACCACAGCCCACCTGCCACCTGAGTTAAACTATCCAGACACCCAGGTAGTGATCAAGTGCACTGAACTCCACTGCCAGACACCCAGGTAGTGATCAAGTGCACTGATCTCCACTGCCAGACACCCAGGTAGTTATCGACTGCACTGATCTCCACTGCCAGACACCCAGGTAGTGATCAAGTGCACTGATCTCCACTGCCAGACACCCAGGTAGTGATGGACTGCACTGATCTCTGCTGCCAGACACCCAGGTAGTGATCAAGTGCACTGATCTCCACTGCCAGACACCCAGGTAGTTATCGACTGCACTGATCTCCACTGCCAGACACCCAGGTAGTGATGGACTGCACTGATCTCTGCTGCCAGACACCCAGGTAGTGATCAAGTGCACTGATCTCCACTGCCAGACACCCAGGTAGTGATCAAGTGCACTGATCTCCACTGCCAGACACCCAGGTAGTGATCAAGTGCACTGATCTCCACTGCCAGACACCCAGGTAGTGATGGACTGCACTGAACTCCACTGCCAGACACCATCTTCACTACTACTGCAGAGTGAGGTGTTTTCTTCCTACAAGTCACACTGTACCTTTAAGGGCATGTTGGGAACGTCACCACATGGAGCTGTCACTGTTGTGTCATCGTTGTATGCTGTATCTGTGAGTGACAAGGAGATCTTCAAGCAGTCTGGAATTATTTCCCTAATCACCCCTGACATGGTCAATTAAGGGCTTTTGTCGTAGATTACATTGTTCCCGTGCAAGGTCTAGAGGCCAGCCTTTCAGTCAAGATACACACACCTTTCAGTCAAGATGCCAGCGCATGAGGTTAGGGAGACCCAATCCATTGCCAGGCTGAGAGTGCATGCTGAAAGGATGATGCACAGAGTAAAGGAACACAAGCTGTTTGACACAGTCATCCCCCTGACCATCTCAGGCAGGCTGTTATGACACAGTCATCCCCCTGACCATCTCAGGCAGGCTGTTTTGACACAGTCATCCCCCTGACCATCTCAGGCAGGCTGTTTTGACACAGTCATCCCCCTGACCGTCTCAGGAGGCTGTTAGACAGTCTTCCCCCTGACCATCTCAGACAGGCTGTTTGACACAGTCATCCCCCTGACCATCTCAGGCAGGCTGTTAGACAGTCATCCCCCTGACCATCTCAGGCAGGCTGTTAGACAGTCATCCCCCTGACCATCTCAGACAGGCTGTTAGACAGTCATCCCCCTGACCATCTCAGACAGGCTGTTTGACACAGTCATCCCCCTGACCATCTCAGGCAGGCTGTTAGACAGTCATCCCCCTGACCATCTCAGGCAGGCTGTTAGACAGTCATCCCCCTGACCATCTCAGACAGGCTGTTAGACAGTCATCCCCCTGACCATCTCAGGCAGGCTGTTAGACACAGTCATCCCCCTGACCATCTCAGGCAGGCTGTTTAACACAGTCATCCCCCTGACCATCTCAGACAGGCTGTTAGACAGTCATCCCCCTGACCATCTCAGGCAGGCTGTTAGACACAGTCATCCCCCTGACCATCTCAGGCAGGCTGTTTGACACAGTCACCCCCCTGACCATCTCAGGCAGCATCAACCAATTATTTGCAGTGGTGTGCCTGTTGGTCAACTATCAAAACGGACCTTTGGTCAGAGCATGGGCCAAGCCAGTGTAAATGTACACGTGTTTATTTGCTAGCAGCAAAATAATAATTTGTTTATCTACGACATGTATCAATCATTTGTGTTGTAGTGAATATCAGTTTATGTGGAGCTTGTATTGGCTTTAATTAGGCAATGGGGCGGCAGGTAGCCTAGTGGTTAGAACATTGGACTAGTATCCGAAAGGTTTCAAAATTGAATCCCCGAGCTGACAAGGTAAAAATCTGTCGTTCTGCCCCTGAACAAGGCAGTTAACCCACTGTTCCTAGGCCGTCTGTCACGTTCATCATAACGACGAGACCCAAGGCGCAGCGTGATTGGAATACATTCTTATTTTATTAAAACGAAGAACATTTAAACAAAATAACAAAACGAACGTGAAGCTATAAACGACTAGTGCTGACATGCAACTACACAGAGAAAACTACCCACCAATACAGGTGGGAAAAGGCAACCTAAGTATGGTTCCCAATTAGAGACAACGATAGACAGCTGCCTCTGATTGAGAAACACACCCGGCCAAACACATAGAAATGCAAATCATAGAAAAAGGAACATAGAATGCCCACCCAAATCACACCTTGACCAAACCAAAATAGAGACGGTCAGGGCGTGACACCCAGTCCGCAATATCCCTGTGTGTGAGTCTCTGTGTTTCTCCCAGTGTGTGTGTGTGTGTGTGTGTGTGTGTGTGTGTGTGTGTGTGTGTGTGTGTGTGTGTGTGTGTGTGTGTGTGTGTGTGTGTGTGTGTGTGTGTGTGTGTGTGTGTGTGTGTGTGTGTGTGTGTGTGTGTGTGTGTGTGATTCATGTTAGTCACTCCTAGGTTAGCCATCTTGGTTTTCTTGGATGTGGACTCACACACAGATTCATGTTAGTCACTCCTAGGTTAGCCATCTTGGTTGTCTTGGATGTGGACTCACACACAGATTCATGTTAGTCACTCCTAGGTTAGCCATCTTGGTTGTCTTGGATATGGACTCACACACAGATTCATGTTAGTCACTTCTAGGTTAGCCATCTTGGTTGTCTTGGATGTGGACTCACACACAGATTCATGTTAGTCACTTCTAGATTAGCCATCTTGGTTGTCTTGGATGTGGACTCACACACAGACCCTTCACCAAAACCCTTCACCAAAAGCCTCTCCTCTTTCCTCTCCTCTCTCATCTTTCCTCTCCTCTCCTATCCTCTCTCATCTTTCCTCGCCTCTCCCATCTTTCCTCGCCTCTCCTCTCCCATCTTTCCTCTCCTCTCCTCTCCTCTTTCATCTTCCCTCGCCTCTCCCATCTTTCCTCTCCTCTCCTCTCCCATCTTTCCCCTCTCTCTCTCTCTCTCTCTCTCTCCTCTCCTCTCCTCTCCTCTCCTCTTTCCTCTCTCATCTTTCCCAGAATCCTATTCCTCTTTTCTCTGTTTTCTGCTGATCTCTATTATTTTTCAACTCCTCTTCCACCTTTGCCTGCTTTCTCTCCCTCTCCTCTCTTCTCTCCACTCACCTTCATCCTTCCCCCCCCTTTCATCTTCCTGTCCTCTTCTCTTAGTTCAGCAGAAACAGATAGTCCAACTTAGGGCTGTGGCGGTCATAACATTTTGTCAGCCGGTTATTGTCAAGCAAATAACTGCCAGTCTCATGGTAATTGACCTTTAATTAACACGTCTAGCATCTCCTGGCCCTCATGAACCAGCCGACAAGCTGCTGACGCCGACTTTTGGAACACAGCCTACACCATGGGTGTCAAACTCTGGCCCGCGGGCCAAATTTGGCCCGCGGGGTAATTATATTTGGCCCGCGAGACAATACCAAATTACTACTAGAGCTGGCCCGCCGGTATTATACAGCGCATTCACCGCTAATACTACGAATCCCATAATGCTCTGCTGTTGTTTTCGCGCGCCAATCAGGACAGGACCCAGAAACGCCCTCTCCTCTGTGACAGTAGTCATAGCAACATAGACGCTACAACTGTTAGCGCGCTATCCCTTCCCAAAAATGGCGAAAAGAAAGGCAGAAAACAGGAGCTTTCTGGACAAGTGGGAGGCAGAATATCTGTTTACATATGTAAAAGACAAACCTGTTTGTCTTGTTTGTGGAGTCAACGTGGCTGTAAGTAAGGAGTACAACATTAGACGACACTATGAAACGAAACACCATGACAAATACAAGGACCTGGACATGACTCAAAGGAGCCAAGTAGAGGAGATGAAAAGAAGTTTGGTTTCACAACAGAATATGTTCAAAAAAGCCACATCAAAGTGAGGCTGCTGTAAAGGCTAGTTATATAGTGGCAGCAGAGATCGCAAAATCAGCCCGGCCCTTTAATGAGGGAGAGTTCGTGAAAAAGTGCACAATGAATCTCTACCGCAGTGTTCCCATGCGCACAGTATGCTGAAAAACTCAGTGTTCTCGCCACTGAGTTTAGCCGGCGATTTGCCGACTTAGATGTCAAGAAATGTAGGTTTGAACTGCTTAGTAATCCCTTCGCAGTTGATGTGGAAAATGCACCAACCAACATCCAAATAGAGCTGATTGAACTCCAGTGCAAAGACACGCTGAAGTCAAAGTATGATGCTGTGGGCGCCGCACAGTTTCCACGGTTCATCCCTGACACAATGCCTCAGCTCCGCACCCAAGCTGCTCAGATGCTCTCCATGTTCGGCAGCACTTATCTATGCGAGCAACTTTTCTCCTCGATGAAGATGACCAAAACAACTCACAGGAGACGTCTGACTGATGAACACCTTCACTCGATACTGAGGATTTCTTCAGCTCAGAGCCTGAGCCCAGACATTGATGAACTAGCATCCAAGAAGAGATGCCAGGTATCTGGCTTGGGCACATCAGATTAGATCAGTGTGCAATAATTAACGTTTTCTTTGTGCACTTTTTCTTGCTACAAGGCATGGGCTTGAATGGTTGATTGATTTATTATCATTTTATTTGTAAAATTATTAGCCAGTGGAAAAAGTTTATTTTGGTATGTAAATCCGAAGGCTGCAAATAGAAAAGAGGCATACGATTTTTATTAAAATTGTATTTATTTAATAAATTAATGCCATTGATGTGTTTTTTCATTTGAAATTCAATTTTGCATGTCTCCACTATTAAATGATATATTGTATGGCAATAAGCGATGCTTGTTCCATATTAAATGTTAAAGCAAAACTTGTTTGGGTCTATATTAAAAGGTTAATTTTTTCAATGTTGGCCAGCGACTTTGTTCAGGTTTTACATTTTGACCCACTGGGTATTTGAGTTTGACACCCCTGGCCTACACCATCACAATACATCCATTATTTGTTTTAGACAGATCTAACGAAACAGGATATGAAGAAAATGTTGTCTATTTTCAGAAGAACACAATAGAATCCTCTGCGTTGTTGTTCTGTTAGGTCCTGATCTGGCTAGGCCATATGGCTGTTGTCTACACTAGTTCATTTAACAGACAAGATTTGCTTAGAATTCGATATGAAGAATACAATTGAACATAGCTGAATCAAATAGAAAGGATGTTTTCGCCCAATGATTTCCAAGGAAGTGAGCACATGGCTATTCTGTGTTGAGCGGTTAACAAATAAACAGATCCTCCTATATGCTTAATATCAAATCAAATCAAATGTTATTAGTCACGTGCTCCGAATACAACAGGTGTAGGTAGACCTTACAGTGAAATGCTAACTTACGAGCCCCTAACCAACAATGCAGTTGAAAAAAATATGGATAAGAATAAGAGATAAAAGTAACAAGTAATCAAAGAGGGGCAGTAAAAAATAACATTATATACAGCGGGTGCTGGTACAGAGTCAATTTGGAGACTATATACAGGGTATTACGGTACAGAGTCAATGTGGAGACAATATACAGGGTGTTACGGTACAGAGTCAATGTGGAGGCTATATACAGGGGGTACCGGTACAGAGTCAATGTGGAGACTATATACAGGGTGTTACGGTACAGAGTCAATGTGGAGGCTATATACATGGGGTACCGGTACAGAGTCAATGTGGAGGCTGTATACAGGGGGCACCGGTACAGAGTCAATGTGGAGGCTATATACAAGGTGCACCGGTACAGAGTCAATGTGGAGGCTATATACAGGGGGTACCGGTACAGAGTCAATGTGGAGACTATATACAGGGGGTACCGGTACAGAGTCAATGTGGAGACTATATACAGGGTGTTACGGTACAGAGTCAATGTGGAGGCTATATACAGGGGGTACCGGTACAGAGTCAATGTGGAGACTATATACAGGGTGTTACGGTACAGAGTCAATGTGGAGGCTATATACATGGGGTACCGGTACAGAGTCAATGTGGAGGCTATATACAGGGGGCACCGGTACAGAGTCAATGTGGAGGCTATATACAAGGTGCACCGGTAGAGAGTCAATGTGGAGGCTATATACAGGGGGTACCGGTACAGAGTCAATGTGGAGACTATATACAGGGTGTTACGGTACAGAGTCAACGTGGAGGCTATATACAGGGTGTTACGGTACAGAGTCAATGTGGAGGCTATATACAGGGTATTACGGTACAGAGTCAATGTGGAGGCTATATACAGGGTGTTACGGTACAGAGTCAATGTGGAGACAATATACAGGGTGTTACGGTACAGAGTCAATGTGGAGACAATATACAGGGTATTACGGTACAGAGTCAATGTGGAGACTATATGCAGGGTGTTACGGTACAGAGTCAATGTGGAGGCTATATGCAGGGTGGTACGGTACAGAGTCAATGTGGAGACTATATACAGGGGGTTACGGTACAGAGTCAATGTGGAGGCTATATACAGGGTGTACCGGTACAGAGTCAATGTGGAGGCTATATACAGGGGGTACCGGTACAGAGTCAATGTGGAGGCTATATACAGGGGGTACCGGTACAGAGTCAATGTGGAGGCTATATACAGGGTGTTACGGTACAGAGTCAATGTGGAGGCTATATACAGGGTGTACCGGTACAGAGTCAATGTGGAGGCTATATACAGGGGGTACCGGTACAGAGTCAATGTGGAGGCTATATACAGGGTGTTACGGTACAGAGTCAATGTGGAGGCTATATACAGGGTGTTACGGTATAGAGTCAATGTGGAGGCTATATACAGGGTATTATGGTACAGAGTCAATGTGGAGGCTATATACAGGGTGTTACGGTACAGAGTCAATGTGGAGACTATATACAGGGGGCACCGGTACAGAGTCAATGTGGAGGCTATATACAGGGTGTTACGGTACAGAGTCAATGTGGAGGCTATATACAGGGTGTTACGGTACAGAGTCAATGTGGAGACTATATACAGGGTGTTACGGTACAGAGTCAATGTGGAGGCTATATACAGGGGGTACCGGTACAGAGTCAATGTGGAGGCTATATGCAGGGTGTTACTGTACAGAGTCAATGTGGAGGCTATATACAGGGTGTTACGGTACAGAGTCAATGTGGAGGCTATATACAGGGTGTTACGGTACAGAGTCAATGTGGAGACAATATACAGGGTGTTACGGTACAGAGTCAATGTGGAGACAATATACAGGGTATTACGGTACAGAGTCAATGTGGAGACTATATGCAGGGTGTTACGGTACAGAGTCAATGTGGAGGCTATATGCAGGGTGGTACGGTACAGAGTCAATGTGGAGACTATATACAGGGGGTTACGGTACAGAGTCAATGTGGAGGCTATATACAGGGTGTACCGGTACAGAGTCAATGTGGAGGCTATATACAGGGGGTACCGGTACAGAGTCAATGTGGAGGCTATATACAGGGGGTACCGGTACAGAGTCAATGTGGAGGCTATATACAGGGTGTTACGGTACAGAGTCAATGTGGAGGCTATATACAGGGTGTACCGGTACAGAGTCAATGTGGAGACTATATACAGGGAGGTGCCAGTACAGAGTCAATGTTATTTATTATTTTACCTTTATTTAACTAGGCAAGTCAGTTGACGGCCCAGTGTGTTAACTGCCTTGTTCAGGGGCAGAACAACCGATTTTTACCTTGTCAGCTCGGGGATTCAATCTTGAAACCTTTCGGTTACTAGTCCAACACTCTAACCACTAGGCTACCTGCCACCCCAATGTGCGTGGGCACCGGTTAGTTGAGGTGGTATGTACATGTAGTTAGAGTTAATTAAAGTGACTATGCATAGATGACAACAGAGAGTGGCAGTGGTGTGGATAGGGGGGTGGGGCAGCAATGTGACATTTTTTAGAGATATTTATGCAACTTTAGTTGTGATACAAACGTTGGGTTATATGTCTACATGTTTAATACATTCTAAGGCTGCATGTTGCAACTCTAATAATGATTAGAAAAGAAAAAGCTGCATGAAAGGCAAGAGCTCTGATTTGTTTCTTGTGCAGACTGCAAACACTTCATCAGTCTCTCATTCACAATTTGACAAGCATTTAATAATATTCTCACCATACCTCGAATTTCCCAACGGCATCCCCATTTTTTTTTGTGGCCATAATTCCCCCCCTAAAAAAAAATGCCATGCCTTTTGTGAGCAAAGTGGCCATTGTGCCCTTGGGCTGAATATAATAACTATATAATTCCCTTCTCCTGGCTGCCGTGCTCACTCACATGACTCTCTCACATTTCTAAACTTCTTATTAGCCAATGCCGGTCACTTGATCAAGTCCTTCTCACAGGCATCTCAGCTAAGAAGTAGGCTACAAGTGAAGACGGACACGTCGGGGACTCAAATTGCACGTGGGTCCCTCTTATCGAATTCCCCGAGCCGCACATTGAAGATGTTAGAAGAACTGTCCACATTTAGTTTCCGTCAGCCGACAAGATGAATAACGATCAGCAGAACCACAGCCTCTATCAATCTACTATCCACCGCAGTACAAACGTTGACCTATTGTATTGATCGACTTCGCCTTCTGTGCGAGAAATAAATATTCCCAACATAGTTTGGGACAGCTGGGGGGATGCGATAGATCCCAAATTAATACAATCACTCACATTAAAAAAAACTTTTAAAGCAGTGAGGCTTTTTTTTACGTTTAGCTTAATAAAATGTTGATAAACTATTTAATTGTCACGCTCCTGACCTTAGAGAGACGTTTTATTTCTCTATTTGGTTCGGTCAGGGTGTCATGTGGGGTGGGCATTCTATGTGTTGTATTTCTGTGTGTTTGGCCAGAGTTTGGTTCCCAAATCAGAGGCAGCTGTCAATCGTTGTCTCTGATTGGGAATCATACTTAGGCAGCCTCTGTTTTTCCACCTTAGTTGTGTGTAGTTGTCTGTGTTAGTGGCCTGTATAGCCCTAGTCAGCTTCACGGGCGTTTTTGTTGGCGACGTTCATAATAAAAATAAATGTACGCTCACAACACTGCACCTTGGTCCGGTCATTTCCACCTTGACGACGATCGTGACATTAATAAACTATTTCGTCATATTATAATGTGAATATCTAATATCGTGCATTATAATGTGAATATCTAATATCATGCATTATAATGTGAATATCTAACATCGTGCATTATAATGTGCAGCACAGGCAGTATTCCAAAATGTGATCAATTAGCGGGAAAAGCATGGTTCTCAACAGCGGCAGCTAAATGCGGTTATGCATATAATGCTTTATTATAAATTATATATATTATAATTATTGTTTTTTATGGTGAAAATGATTTTCCCCAAACTTGAAACTCACGCGCCGTCTATGTTTGTCAGTTAGGCTCTACACCGGTTGAATAGCAGATTAATGTGCCTCATTTTAAGTTATTTGGCCACTTTAGTTGTGATACAAACCTTATTAAAACATATAGGCCTATGGGCTAAGCTATATGAGGTGTGTGACTAACCTTATTAAAACATATAGGACTATGGGCTACATGAGGTGTGATGCTGACCTTATTAAAACATATAGGCCTATGGGCTAAGCTACATGAGGTGTGATACTGACCTTATTAAAACATATAGGACTATGGGCTAAGCTATATGAGGTGTGATACTGACCTTATTAAAGCATATAGGCCTATGGGCTAAGCTATATGCGCAATTTTTTGCCTTACTGCACACAAGCTGGGCATCATTCACAAGTGATAGCATATCATTCACAAGTGATAGTATATCATTCACAAGTGATAGTATATCATTCACAAGTGATAGTATATCATTCACAAGTGATAGTATATCATTCACAAGTGATAGTATATCATTCACAAGTGATAGTATATCATTCACAAGTGATAGTATATCATTCACAAGTGATAGTATATCATTCACAAGTGATAGTATATCATTCACAAGTGATAGCACATTGTTCACAAGTGATAGTACATTGTTCACAAGTGATAGCACATTGTTCACAAGTGATAGTATTTCATTCACAAGCGATAGTATATCATTCACAAGTGATAGCACATTGTTCACAAGTGATAGCACATTGTTCACAAGTGATAGCACATTGTTCACAAGTGATAGCACATTGTTCACAAGTGATAGCACATTGTTCACAAGTGATAGTATATCATTCACAAGTGATAGTATACCATTCACAAGTGATAGTATATCATTCACAAGTGATAGCCTAATATTGTCACCCATCAGACTATTCTTAATTTAATGTTGTCTTTACGTATACTAAATAATGTATGTGTATAATTCGTTTAGATTTAGAATGGACCATTATCATACACCTGTCTCAGAACAGGGCCATCGGAAATAAAACAAAATGTCATCTATGCACCTAAATAGCGAATTTGCGGACGAATAGCGAATGGCGGACGCTTTTCCCCGTGGTTTACTTTCATGCCAGTCAGATAGGCTATACTTCTGTTGTAAATATAAGCAATGTGCTTAATATTAGGAAAATGTACAAATAAATATAGAAGGCCTAGCCAATATAAATCTGATGGGGATCCTCCTCTTTTTAATAGAGGCCATCACTCTGATTTCTCCCGCAATTGCCTAGCCTATAGAAATGTTGCGCAACATGAGCTCATGGGCTCTTATGAAGTGCTTCACTGATGTCAGAGTGATTTAGAGGGACAATAGAGTGCTGAGTAGCAGGCCGTTAGCACGTTTGGTAGGCTACTAACGACCATCAGCAGCTTCAGATCTCAGAGAAGCCTAATTACCGTGACTAAGTGGTCAAGTAGAATTTGACTGCGGTCATGAATCGTGACCGCCGGTGTGGCGTTTAACGCGATCACCCTAACGGCCTCAGCTCCAACACCCTACCATCTCCCATCCCCTTTCTCTCTTGCCGCTCTTCCTCTCGTCTCCCCTCGTCTATTTCTCAGTGGGGGCAGAAACAGATAGCTCTAGAGCTACTAATAATTAAACCTCTTCTCTGTTTACAACATCCTTAGCACGGCTCTCAGAGTACAACGTGTCTACGTGCCTCCGTTCATCCCTCTACCCCTCTCTCCATCTCTCTCGCTCTCTCTCCCTCCATCTCTCTCTCCGTTCATCCCTCTACCTCTCTCTCCCTTCATCTCTCTCTCCCTCTATCCCTCTACCTCTCTCTACCTCCATCTCTCGCTCCCTACATCCCTCTACCTCTCTCTACCTCCATCTCTCTCTCCCTCTATCCCTCTACCTTTCTCTACCGCCATCTCTCTCTCCCTCATCTCTCTACCTCCATCTCTCTCTCCCTACATCCCTCTACCTCTCTCTATCACCTTTCTCTCCCTCCATCCCTCTACCTCTCTCTACCTCCATCTCTCTCTCCCTCCATCCCTCTACCTCTCTCTACCTCCATCTCTCTCCCTCCATCCCTCTACCTCTCTCTACCACCTCTCTCTCCCTCCATCCCTCTACCTCTCTCTACCTCCATCTCTCTCTCCCTCCTTCCCTCTACCTCTCTCTACCACCTCTCTCTCCCTCCATCCCTCTACCTCCATCTCTCTCTCCCTCCATCCCTCTACCTCTCTCTCTTTCTTTATGCTTCCATCCTTCTCTGTCTATCCTTTGGTAAAATAGCAAATCTGCAAAGCAGAAACAAGGAAGTGAATAGTTGATTTTGGAGCGTCTAGTAAACTGCACCTAAAGGTGGATGTGTGCTGTTGCACCACCTTCGTTAAGAATCAACCAGGAAGTTGGTGGCGGAAACATCTGTGTGTATAGTCACTACCAGCTGCTGGAGGAAGGAGACAGCAGGGAGGACTGTCGCTAGCAACACGACTCCACCACGACACGCATGTAGGATGTGCCACGCTGCAACCCTGATATACGCTGCAACCCTGATATAAGATGGATGGGATTTAGGTACAGGGCCATAGGGCTACAGGGCTACAGGGCTACAGGGCTACAGGGCTATAGGGCTACAGGGCCATAGGGCTACAAGGCTACAGGGCAACAGGACTACAGGGCTATAGGGCTACAGGGCCATAGGGCTACAAGGCTACAGGGCTACAGGGCTACAGGGCTATAGGGCTACAAGGCTACAGGGCTACAGGGCTACAGGGCCATAGGGCTACAAGGCTACAGGGCCATAGGGCTACAGGGCCATAGGGCAATAGGGCTACAGGGCCATAGGGCTACAAGGCTACAGGGCCATAGGGCTACAGGGCTACAGGGCCATAGGGCTACAGGGCTACAGGGCTACATGGCTACATGGCTACAAGGCTACAGGGCCATAG